>NW_010324152.1:0-28073 GCF_000700745.2 Antrostomus carolinensis
CAATCCAAACCATTCTATGATTCTATAAGCCCTCTTGCCTCTGTGGTGGCACCTTAAATTATTATTGATGAACCAGGCAGGCTTCCAAAATTTCCTTTTCAGAAATCCAAGCCAATACTCAGATTAAATAAAATCAAGCTTGGCTCAGTGGCAGGCAGTTGCAGTCTGGGGAAAAGAGCCTTCAGTTTCCCTTCCCTTTCCCAGGACACTTTTGCTTAATAGCACAAACCCACAGGACCCAGACGGTTAGCTCACAAAGCCATATGCTTTTTAATAATCTGTGGGAAACATAATGAGTATTTAACTAAGTGCTATTCTCCTTTAGTCAGCTTCCTAGTCCCAGATTTCTTTAGCTTTTCCTTCATGAATATATTTAAATGTAAGCAGCTTTCCCTTGTCTTCCTTGTCTTTACTTAGCAGCTTAGTAGTTTGAAGGACAGACAGCTGAATTTTTTAAACTACTTTTTTCTTTTAAAAAGAGTGACCGATAAGTACATGTTTATAAGGTGAGAATTAACAAGCTCCTGTTGTTCCTGTCAAATAAATGAGAACAAGAAAGGGCACGTCCCACATTCGTTTCCATCTTTGCCACAAGAAAGAGGAGACAGCATTTTAGTGCCTCATTTACCTCTGAAACATGGCAATAAACTTTATTACTCTGACCTTTTGTATGTTCCTCAACTTGAATTGCTGGTCATTCCTGTTTACAGTATCAGTAATCAGCACAAGGGCATGTAAGCCAAAGTCCAAAACAGACACTCAAAATACAGAATACTAATTTTTAAAAATTTATATTTACAGTTCTTTAAAACTTCATAGCTCTCCACTGGCTCTGCTAGACAGTAGCCTTTTTCTACATAATTTCTGAAGCAAATCACCAGCAGGAACAGTATCTAAGATACTTTGCTGTACCACTGCCCTGCAACATGCTCATGAGCTGACATTCTGCTCAACAGGAAGACAAAGTTTCCAGTGCAGATCAACCTCACCGATGGGACAGCAAAGGAGGTATATTTTGCAACATGTGCTAGGAACATAAATAAGTAAATGACATTATTTACCTTAGTCTTTATTGTTCCTCTACTGTTGTGACCTTAGTGCAATCATTAGATAATGAATTACAAGTCCTTGCAATCACTTTGTTTTCTATCTTACTATCTGGTGACATTCAAATAAATTATAGTTTCCATTGTTACAATTAATCTCACAAGGATTACATACTTTGTCCTTCATTTTTCCCCACACCGGTAAAAACTTTTAACATATTTGGAAACAGAGCTTATTTGCTCAGCCCTACATACCTCTAAAATGATAACTGAAAAAGTCTGAAAACAAAACTAAAGAAAAAACCCCATGGCTTTGTCTACAAATAAGCAAAGACTGCTCTACAGTGAAATATGTATGAAATAAGAAGCTGATGTTCAGCTTCTCAGAAGAGCATCAGGACCAATGATTCATAAGTCAACAGAAGATGGTAAATATATACAGCTTTTCAAAATGTATAAACTGGTTCAGTTCTGAACACCCAGCTACAGTTTCAGTTATAGGCCATTCTATGGATCTGATCACAGAGTAGAAATGGATCAATTTTAAAGAGCTTTGGGAAAAGCATATAAATATCCTAGAATTATTAGGAGTTTCTGTTTGTGAAGCAGTGTCAGAACAGTATATGGCTAAACTACTTTCTTGGATAAAACAGCAAACCCATTTGTAGCACTAGCAAGGTTTAAAAGTAAATAATGTTTCTTTGAATGATACACGGAGTTACAGCAAGCAGTAGCAAATAACAGTACTTACTCCTCCAGAACAATCCAGATGTGCACTCCACACACCTACATTTTCTTCTCTGTATTATCCTCGGTGTTCAGACAGGCTTATAGGCTACATTCTAAGATGTCAGCAACCTGCAGGTAACTAAGCTGCCACAGAAAATTTGAATATTTGCATTTCTCAGCAATGCCAGAAGCAAAGTGAATGGTTCCTGATTAGAGTAATACAGTGAAACGATACCAAGGGAAGACTGAGGAGACATTAACAGGTGTAGAAGCAAGAAAGCATGATTTGTCTCAGAAAAGGGCATGTTCCATCAGTATCAACAAAACTGCACTTAATCAGATGATGCCTTTACATTTCAGAAGTAATACTGAACTCCCTAGCAGGAACAACCATGTAAATGACTTCTTGCTGTTACAACTGCAAAGGAAAAGGATGCTTTCCATGTCTCATACAAGCTCTGGGACAGGAGTATTTCTTAAACCAATAGAAGGGTGAAAACATATACTGTTTTAAAATGTATCCCAGAAACTAAATTCAGGGTTTTCATAAAAGCTTTTCCATAGCTCTATAGTTCCCTTGTACAAACTCACCGCAAATAGAGCAGAATTTCAGATCTAGTGCTTTGTTGTAATCTTCATCCCTTAGCAAATAAGGAATCAACTCCAGTTCTTGAAAATGGGGAGAAACAGTGCTCCTTTTGACCAACTAGCTATGGTGAACTACAATTAGCACTGAAAAAAATCAAGTTTGTGTCATCAGTAAAGTATGTATTGTAAAACCATATCTGCTCCCACAGACTGAATTCAACAATAATTGTAACGGATTCTAATCCAAATCTAAGATTTGTCCAGAAGCTCTTAAAAGAAGTGTAATTATAACTTTAGGATTAACTGTAAATTGTAAGGAGAGGAAGGAAGGAGAATTAGTATAACTATGAAATAAAATGGAAATGTTATAACCAAAAAAAGTGAGTCTGAAATAATGCAGGTGGAAAAGGCACATATGCTTTGCAATTTTTCCTCTGATAATTGGTTGGGACCTGTCTTCATTTCATTCATGCTAATTACTCTAAAATTTCTGCTGCTATTACTGGCCATGAGCAGGGAACTAATAGGTCCAGACAGTCAACAGCTCACAGCAGCAAGTTTCTAGAAAATAATTTCCAATTCTTAATTTGAGTCTAGCTGTTACTTACTTTGATAAAGAAATCTTTCCACTTACCTTGTTCTTATTTAATCCTTTCTGAGGAGCTAGGCATATGTGAATCTTTATGGGTCTTGCATCTTCTTTTATAAGGAATAAGCCTCTATGGGGGAAAGAGACAACAAGAATTAGACAGAGACAAGGAAGGAATCCAAGGCTACTAGAAACTTGGAATAAAAATCTCTCAGTCTGTATAGCTATATATGAAAAGTTCATGTTGCACTACTTGAAAATCAGCTCATCATTAGATCTGTATTATACAATAAAGCATAAGCTTCTTTTTGTACAAACCATGGAGTATTGGATCTTTTGCTCATACATCACCAGAACTGAAAGATGTCTTGTTCAATTATTTCTCTGAGATTTTCTGCAGATATTTCATAACCCATAAACGTCACTCAAAGTGCAACTGCATCACATTTTTGCCAACATCAGCATTTGTCATTATCAACATTCCATTTTCGGTCTTGCTCCAGTCTTTTTTTTTTTCTTTCCCCCAACCTTCTCTCTCTTATTCTTTATTAACCCACAAGACAGCAACAGTGAACACACAAGAAACGCTATGATGTATTATCACTTGGACAAATATTTTGCAAAGAGCTTTCCCACTAAGCAAACTGAAGTGGGTAAGTACCACTTTCAAAAGACGTTAGGCTGCCAGGTGTCCATCTCACCCCTTTGCAGGTTACTGCCACCACACTAGAGCATAGCCGGGTACATGCATGCAGCCCTGCTCCCCAAGTTCACTGCATAGCATATTAGTACCAACTTAGCATCAATTGAAATGCTAAGCTGTGAGTCATAGTGGCAGAAGTGCTGGCACACAGCTCACTCTTCTGGGGCAGGAACTTCTGGCAAGGACTGGAGTGCAAAAGGGCAACAGTAGAAACTCCTAACTGCTCCCACTAAATCACCAAAGCTGATCTGTCAAAGTCCCCAGATTGCCCAGTATGTCTCCAAAATACTAGTTCACATTTTGGAAGCAAAAGAGCCAAGAACCATAACACTCAAAGGAAGCTTCTCTTTAGAGCAGTTAGCCCAAATGCTGACACCATGACTGCTACCAGCACAAAAGATAGCTTTGAGCTCACTCCAGGTATCTTTACAGGGCAGCGCACTAAAAATTCCTGAATGCCACTGTTCACCAAGATCTCAGTTCCTCACTGCCTACCTGAAAGACAGCATATTCCCAAAATCACTGTGAGTTTTGGAAAAAGAAAATAGCCCTAGCGTTTTAAGCAATCAACATTTCTTAATGGTGAAGTGTCCTAGTGTGCATTGTGGAGGCAGGGGAGAGGGAGAATGGATAGAAACAGCTCTATAAAAATTGTTACCCTCTTTTTCCTGTCTCCCCACCATTTTTGACTGTCCTCACCGCCCTCTCCTCACACACCCTCTGGGACAGGCAACACTGACTACATTACTTGAGAAACAAGTCATGTAGAGACCACATGCCTGCAGGCTGGCAGATGTAATGTGAAAGTGGAGAAAACTTCCATTTCCGTAGGACAGGAAAAGATACCAATAATTTCAGGAGACGGGCTCACCCCAAAATGACTGCTCTGTCTGATATTTCAAACAAAAGGAATCTGCTTAGCTTTCAGTATAGGCAGTTCCTTTATATCCCAGAAGAAGATGCTGATCTAAACAATCTTTTAAGGACTTTTAGATTTTGTCACAGATACAGTAGTTATAGACAAACTACACCATTAACACATTTTTATTCTGCAATAAAATCTGAGTATTTAATAAGAATTAGAACATATTCTATAGCTGATTGACTATATAAAATCTTTTCTAGTGCATCTCTAATGCAGAGATACTTCTTAAAATATTCAAAAGCAACATTAAACCATGTCAATAACAAAAGCTTTTATAATAGACTCAGTTCCCAAAAGTTTATGAAATAGACATTTGTACAAAAGTTCCATTTCTCAGGTCTGCCTCCTAGCAGTCTCATAAAAAAAATGCATTAAAGCTACTCAAATGTACTCAAATGCCCAGAAAAAGGAGTAGAAAAGCTGGAGAACACTAACTGGATGTTGGAGATGCTGATACTCTGTCAGTATGGGAAAAGCCATTTTCAAGACAGGTGAAGAGCAAGAGGACACTCAGACCAACATCTCTACATTTACAATCAGGAATAAATCTCAAATGTATATCCCTAAATACTTAAGGATATTTCTTTTTCCTCCATAATACAAGCCAGCTGTATTGAATGGAGACAGATCATCTTCAGAGTACGTAAAAAACAAACGCAGCTAAAAATTTCTGGTTTTATTTTGCAATTATAACATGTTAGATCTGACTTTATATCTCAATAAAGCCATAGAAAAGTGTTAACAATTTACTTTCTTGAAAACCTGTTAATCAAATGTCTAGAATCTCAAAGCTAGCATTAGCTAACATTTTAGAAAAGAAACTACTTTAAAAGATTTGATTCAGCAAAGTACTCAAACATGAATTCCCAATCCATTGGTACTAGAGCAAACTACACAAATGAATACATATTTCTCTCCATCAGTTCCTAAATATAACTAAAAGCAGAACATACACATCTAAAAGCTCCTTTAAAATACGGATAACAATAACATGAATCAATTGCAGCAATTTTTACATGTAGTCAAGTGAAAACACTTTTGACAGATTTTTTTAGGATGTTATTCAATTTTAGAATAGGTTGTTTTTGAAGTACAGCAGATGCTGCAATCTTAATAGGGTATCACTGTACACGTTCAACCTTCTTCTCTACACTCTCAGTGTCCATTCCTAAAAGGAAAAATTTACAGGAGCATTATTAAAATGTTTTGGTTTCAGTCTTGTGAATAAAACATTTATTTGGTAAGACAGTATTACTAGAATGACCTTGAAATTAATTTACTTTAAGGAATATTTTTTCCCTATACATACATCTAAGTGCATGCACATGGACACAAACATTTGTTTTCTATAAAGGCCCAGCTGTCTACTGAGCTCACTGTAGCTGCAGGTGCCTCTCAGAGAACCATATATAACCATAGCTATATACCTGATAACCAAGCCAGTATCATCAGGAAATTCCTCTTACAACAGCTTTGATAGAAAGCATGATCAATGCAAAAGATTAGAAGCAAACTTAATCTTTCCTTCTCCTTCTGATATTGGTTCACATAATAGGCTATCTAGAAAGCACTGTTTGCTTCTCTTTCCTGGATGTAGCTCGGCAGATAAGCATAGATACAAGAGTTCTAAAAAGCTAAAGAGGATAACAACTAAAACACAATTTCTGTCTCCTAGTGCACAAATACTTCTGTTTTTTTCTTCTTTTTAAGAGCTTAGGTCCAGAGATTATCAAATTGTTGCTTTGAGTAGACCCCAAATCTCTAACACAAAGTATATGCTGTTATTCAAGGGTGCTATCAAAATTCAAGGCAGAGTTTATATCCTAAAAATTAAAATAAATCATCCCTTCACACCACAATTCCCAAATCATGTAGATTTGTATGAAGAGGTTTAAAAATGAACCATCACTAGGTTCTCCTATATCTTTTTTTTTTTTTGCTAACCAGTTCTGACTGGTAGTAAGATGTAAGGTGAATTTACCAGCAGTGAAGACACTACAAATGTACTGAAGCACACAGAATAGGATGCCATAAGAAGGTAGCAATCCAGTATTTTCTAAGAATTTGGCTTCTAAAGAGCATCTCAAAAAATACACTTAAGATGTCAGGCACCCAAAAATCTCCAATCTCTCAATAAGCCTGGCCCAGTACAGCACAGCCCACAGGCCCAGGGCAAAGGAAGCAGCTGTAATTCCTACCTTCTTAGGACTCAGAAGCCTTTTTGAGTGGTGATTTTTTTTGGTTGACTGACACCCTGTAAGCAGGACTGAGTTAGAGGCATTCCTCACTTGTCCTTCAGAAGTCATGCATACTACACAGGGAAATGATCCCATTAGATTCTGTTATCCTCCCCACATCCTGTAAGATTTCAGTTCTCTGAATCCCCTCCCCTTTCTCTCTTTCTTACAGTTCCCAAAATTTTGTTGACTGTCCCACAATAAGAAAAATGCTCTGGCAAACCACAGCATGGCAATTTAGACAAACATGCCTGATGTCATGCAGTACTATTTCACTTCTGTGACAGTCTTGCAGAGGCACAAACTGAACAAGTGCTAACAGGTCACTCAAGATGGATCTCACATAAGAAAAGCTACAAAGCCTGCAAGCAAGTATTCGTTTGCCCTGATGCATGTATTTTTTAAATTTTGTCGTCTATTAAATATTGCATGGAACAGATCAAAATACAGAGTAAGGGTACTGGTATTTTAATCAAAATGAATGGTGAAGAGAGGCATATCTGTGTCCTGTGGTCTGGTGCTAAATGCATGTACGTTGACATACCTGAGGAATAAAGCTCTATACCTTAACCTAGAAAAACAAAGCTTCTCCAACAGTGTCTCAATACCACATCATATTGATCAGTACTTTTACCACAGAGTTGAAAAGCTAAGGGATTTTTTTCCTAATTTGTGCCAAATAACACTACTATGCATATTTGATCAATGCTATTTCAAAACTCAGCCCCAGTTACTTCCAAGAACCTGAAGTGGAAGAAAACATGTAAACTTACAGCATTCAAAGTCCTAAAGTAATATAGTTGCAACACAAAAACCAGAAACAAAGTATCTATATAATTTGAATTAAGGAACTTCTCAAATAGTTACAAATCATTTTAAGAATATACTTTTGTTCACATATCCACAATTTGAAATTAGCATAGTCTATAAATTCCAGGATACTGGGTGCATTTACAGTATCAAGTAGTGAAGTACAGAGAAGGAGGGGTGGGGGGTTGTTGTGCTGCACTCTATTATGGTTTCAGGACCACATGTCCACACTGTATCTTTACCCACAGTGAGGGTCATGCCACTTGTCAATCCCAGGCACCCCGTGCATGCACAGAGAGAGCTCACTGCTGGAGCACCTTCATTTATTCCACAGGCAGAATAGCCTGAATGGCACCCCAGTACACAACTTCAGACTTGGTTCCAGCAGGAAGGAAAACATGATGCACTCCAGTGCATACAGCAAGTCTTGTACAGGCACAATGCAAATTCACACCCAAAAGAACCTCTCTAGCTCACATCACTCACTCCTAGTGACCCACAGTTCTTATCCCAGCTCATCATCATCAAAGACAGAGGCTGTGCCATTTTGACAGCATGCTCAGCACAACGTCCAGTCTGATTTCTGTGAGGAGAGGTGGCATCTGTCAATATCAGTGATAAGTCACCCAAAATTTTAAGCATTGCTTTGACACCAATCCCTTCTATGAGGTTTAACAAATAACTGCTTCAGCCTTCTCCTGGTAAAAAATGAGGAGTTCTCCCACAAGCAGGAATATGGGCCAGTAAGGAGTATCTGTCAGAGTAATTAAGTTATTTCATAGATCTTGAGAAAACAGCAACTTTCTTCTAAGTAGTTTTATAATACTTCACACATTCAAAAGTCTCTCTGTATGCAGAAGAACCCTGGGGCATTACTTGTAGTATTTTCCTGTAGGGGCTAAAGTATATGTACAGCAACCATGAAGGAGTTAAAATGAGATAAACTGTAGGGTTACATTGGAAGTTATAACAAATTAGGACCCAAAGACAGTGGGTCTGTGAGGCACTGAGGTCACAAGGCAGTGAGAGTTGGAAGCTTCTGAGGGTCATGTGAGTCTCAAAGTTGAGTAAATTACCATCAAGTCTAGGCCCTGCTGTCACATATTCTGAAGATTTCCTAGGAAAAGTATTTGGCTAGTTTCCCGAGTCTCTACTTTGCAGTACCTATTACAAGATATTAAATGCATATCCAACTTGGATCAGCTACCTTCTTTGTCTTCCCTCTGGGACTATTAAGGATGTGACAGTGGCTACAAAATGTTGCTTAAAAGACTTAAAGTAAATTCTTAGTCAAATATTAAGCTTCATTCATCTTCTTCCTGTGATCCTTAAGCAAAAAAGGGTTCTGGAAAAATCTTTTGGGAGGCATAATAAAGACCATTCAAGAAATAACAGAGTTGCTAAATCATTTATGAAAAAAGTAAAGAAAGAACATTCCCAAATGCCAATGCAAGAAGCATTTCTACTAACATGTGAAGCATAATACACACACTCTTTTTAAAATAGACAATTAGATAACTGCCAGACTCAAGCATGCACTACAGTGGGAAGATATGAATTACACCTGTCAGAAAGCAAGCAACCCAGTGGTCAGTTTCCTCAAGAGGCAAATTTCTCAGTGAGAAAATAGCAGTCTGTCTATTTAATACGATACAACTCAGTGGATGTAGTCACGCATCTTGAAAAACAGTCTCAAAACTTGACAAAGACTATTGTGCTTTATTAAATAATGAATATTAAATATTCAATATTAATTTCATCAAATGAGTAGACTGATGTTCACCTACTTGTACTGCCCACCAATAGCAAGAGACATAGGTTATTGTTATTTTCATCATTTCCTTTATCAATAAAGGATTTTTTCCACAGGGAGTAACTAGAGTAATGACAGCATCATAGAAATCTCATTCTTATGAAGATCAGGTCTTGCAGTGTCAGATAGTATGCTTCAGCACACTCCCATCAATGTCAACAGTCTTACCAGTTCAGTCCTCTAAAGGATCCAGCCCATGATGTTACGAGGTCACATTAACTCCAGATAAAAGCACCGCCATTTAAAAAGTTTTGGCTGCTTTCAAATACAAAATGAAGCTTTTGAGGTTAAAAAGTTATCACAGAATTTTACATGTGGTTACCATCTTTGGAATTTCTTATGCTCAGTGGATATTCAGGAGTTAATTATTTGTAGCCTTGGCATCAACTCCCGTCACAACTAATGAAAGACTTCATATCAACAACACTGGCAATATGCAGTAACAGTTACCTGATTCCTGCAGTGTTACATGAACAGAACTCTTCTTGTCTTTACATATGTGCTACATGGTGATTTTTACGGAATGTAAATTCTTTCTTGGGTACACTTAGGTTTGCATGTTTAAGAATTACTAAAATTCACTGAACTTTACACAATTAGTCACAACATTGTATAATTATTTGCCCTTTGTCTTACTGTCAGCGATTCCAATTTTGCACACATTAAAACATTCAGATGAATTGCAAGTGTATATATAAACTTAAAGCAATTAAAGGGTTTTTGTTTGACCTTCAATACTTCATTAGTAAATGAAGTTAACTCACCTAGGAAAACCACAGGAATCAGACGACAACGTAGAATCAGGATTAGTACTTTGTTGATGTGTTCACAGTCTGAGGTTTGTTAGTAACAAGCCTGATCCAAGGTCTGCTTAAACCAATGAAAAGAATGTCTTCTTCCTTTAGAAGCATTTTGGATCTGGCTCTACAGTTGCTGTGAAGAAAGAACAAGCCCATTTCTTACTTAAAAAAAATAAAACATCATTTCTAAGCGGAACAAAATAGAGCAGTTCTCTACATTCATTAGTGAGAATTGACTTGACAGAAAGACATTAAGGATTTTATTAACAAAGCAATAAAACAAAACAACTGTGATAGCAAGATGCAACCAGTAGGAGGGCTAGAAATCCTTCTACCATTTTTTTCCCATAATGTGCATATCTGCACTGCAGAAGCGTAGGTCCGTAGATTGTTTGAATCACTCAAAATAACTGAGCCTTCTTTCAGAACGAACCTCCCAGGAACCTCATAGAGAATCAGGGACAAGACCACACAAACAGATCTGACCTCTTTCCTGCTTACAATTCATAATTTAGCTACAGTGTCAAACAGTAAAACCAACTCAAATAAGATTCTTATGAGAATTAAACAAATGAGTAAGTATAATTAGTAAAACTATAATTACTAGTGCAATGTTCCCATTACAGCAATAAAGAGAGACTGCCTGTAGAATAAACTCTAGTTTCCTCCTTTCCAGGATAACCAACCACTGAAAGAAATGAAAAAAACAACCAAACATGAATAATTCAGGATTTTGCTTGCTCTATGTAAAAAAAGGACCCTGAATGTAAATTTCAGATGAATCCCACAGTTGCTGAAAAATCAACTCATTTACTTTCAGCATAGTAAATGAAGAAAGTAATTTCCTTTTAGACTACTGCACTGTATGCCTACTTTGCATCCTGTTGAACACTCAGTGAAGGAGTAACTGGGACAGACATCTCAGCCCCTTACCCTGAAGGTGTGAACAGCACTGTTAAGAGCCTTCTTCATCTGATTTTGCTTTTTACTTAAGTAAGCATACTTGCATAGACAAGACTGTCAAAAATTAGACAGCAGAACATATTAATAAATGAGGATAACTAGATCACATTTGAACACCACTTTTTGTAACTCCAGTAAGAGCATACACCAAGGAAAGTAGCAGAGAACTTGCTACCACATCCTGGTGTCCTTTTTACAGCAATCACCAAACCAGACCAGGTGTGAGAATGATCTGCTCTACATCCCATCTCTGGTCATAACAGCAATCAATAGCACTTTTAAAGTTTCTATTTGTTGTTTAAAATGGAACAGAAGAAAAAGAGTCTTTTGGCTGAGGATAAGGGCTCCTGAAAGAAGGTCAAAGAATACTTTAATAAATGAAGAATAAGGGATCCCATCCCCTTAATCTCCCCCCATGCAAAAGTGTTGCAGGTAGGGAGTAATGGTATCTTCTTCAGGTAGGAAAAGGAAGGCAGTACACAACCCATTTCACAGTCAGTATTTTATCTGCATCACAGACTGCTTAAAAATTCTACCATACAGATAAAGAAACAGTGGCTGCCTAGGAGAGCTTCCTCTTGTAAACTGTCTGCAGCTGCCCCCTTGTGTATCATCATCCGCTACTCACTGTCAAATGTTAATAGCCTCCATCACTTGAGCTATGGATAAAACAGAACCACCTAAAATTACAGGCACATTAACAGAGAAAGAGTCCTAGATACCCTAAAATACAGAAAAGGACCACTTGGGAGGAAAAAAAAGAAAAAATATATACAAATTCCATTATTTTGATTCTGTCACTTATCCTTGTACATGCTTAAAAAGAAAGTCATGTAGAGGCACACATGCTGGATATTTTTTCCTATAAACACATCAGGCAGTCTCCAGAGCATAAGTGGACTATTACTCCATTTCACCTGTAGAGCTAAACAAAAAGGCCAGCTGAGTATGGATTTGACTCACTGAACTCAAAAAGCTGCAGTGAGTCATATGTTCCCTCCACTCACTGGGGCGTCGTCATAGCAATGATTTCTCCCTGTCATTTTTCACTTTACTGCATGACTCCATGGGATGGACTGTGCTTAGCTCAGCATGGGTAAGTATATATATATATATATATATACACAGGAGGCAAGGGAACGGCACTGCAAGTTTGCTTTTCCCCTCACTCCATTAGAAAGCATCCCTCCATTCAAACAGCAGCCTGTTAGAATAGCATTAAGAGTTCCTCAAAGAAGCGAGGCAGTTATTACAGGCACATCAGCTGGCCCAAAACAAAAGAGAAAACACAATTTACAGGGTCACAAATCAATCTGTACACCCAATAGGAGGGCAAAATTTATAATTTATACTAAGATATGTTCTTACATACACCAAAGTATAAGTCACTTGCTACTTGCCTTTAGGCATAAGCTCATGATTCTCTTCAGTCTTTTGTAGGAGGCATATCAACTTCACAAACTGCTGAGGGTGGTGGTAGCCAGTACAGCTGCATCTTCACTGTGGTTCATAGCCTTACATTAGTTAACTGAAAGGAAAACAGTGATACAGGGTCAAGATATTTTCTAGCATCATGTTTTAATTTACCCTGTACAGAAAGACTTTGAAGCAGCACATGGACAATGCCTTGGAGAGGCGCAGTATTAGCCCTTTCAGCAGTTTAGTATGCTAGTGTTGTCAGACTTCTCTTGTCTTAGCCTCTAACCTTCTCATCTTGGAATTGCCCAGACCAAAGTTACTCATCTTAAAGTATGTACCCTGGGCATAACTGTTCTTCAGGAAAAAGGAACTTTAGGTAGGTTTGCCTGGAGCCAGTTTTTGACCAAAGGAAAGCACTTAACCAACACAAATTCTCTCAGTGATCAGCAGCACACAATTATTCTGTGGGTTCCTGCATGTGAAGCTGTCTAGGTTTAATGCAAAAAGTAAAGTTCCACACTGAGAGCCTGCTGTTCACTTTTTTTTTAGACTGACCATTTACTATGGAACTCACACAAAAAAGTCACACCTGTCCATTTAAAATAAATAAATGAATGAATAAAGTACTACATTTTCTCTCACTAACTCTGCTTGCTTTTAACTGTAACAGTTGTTAAACTTCTGTGCCAGAAAATAAAATATCAGGGTAAAGTTAGAGAAACATACGGAAAATAGGTTTAGATACAGAAAGACAGAATCATACATTTGAGGAAGAGGGCCTCCTGGGTCATATAGCTTTTATCCCTAGACAACAGAATGCTTGCTGCATGGTCTCTAATGTGTTTTCATTGATTTTTTTTTTATTTTTTTTTAATAGTCCAGAGAGACAGCATCTCAAACCACCTATAATAAATTCCTCTTTTCCCACTTAATTTACTACAGAGCTGGAAACTATTTCTTAGTGTCTGCAAACTTCCCCTTAATTTACTGTTATCTTTAAACAGTAAATAAAGGTCCTTTCTTTCCGGATTGTAAAGTGTGTTCTGACTCCAATACTACAGTGGAAGCTGCACCAAGTAGTTTGTACGTTTCTCACATGAGAGTATTTGTGATCTGAAGTTCATTAACTGTGCTGCAGTTTGATACAGTCAATGGTACTTTGGCACATTCTTTTCAGAAGGATAAGCAATCACAGATGTACTTAGTCAAGCATATTGCTGAACAAATTCACTCCAAAGTTACTTATTTAATTTTACATAACCATTTTCAAAATATAAGTTTGGAGTTTTCCTGTCATCCTCATTAAAAAAATGTTTCCCTAAATACCAAATGTTGCAGAAAAGCAAGATGAGTCTAAAGGCAGTATCCAAAGCCAGATATTTTCAGATTTGTCTGTTCTGAAAGATTCAGAAGCTGCACACTGGTAAATTATTTCACAAGTGATCACTAGCTCAAACTGAAAACTAGTTTCATAGTTGGCTACAGTCAGTTATTAATCTGGTATAATGATGACAACCATTACAAATGGCACAAGAAGTGGTAAAAATAGAAAAGGTGTCATTAGCAGGTTAAAGACAGCTATTCTGTCAGTAGAACACAGCTCAAAGTTTCCATGCTTAAGCAACCATGTTTGAAATTTAGAGATGGGGTGTAACTTTTAGATGTCTATATATTAAATTATTGCTGCATAAAGACAAGAAGTCAGGGTTTGCAATTCATCAGAATTCAAAATCAACTGCTATTAATAATATTTAAAAAGCACAGATATTGGTAATATGCAGAAGTTCTAGAATAAAAAGAAAGAAAAAGCATAAGAAAAGTAAGTGTCACTCTATTATTCAAACTTACAAACAGTCAGACTGAATTGGTGATGTTAGACTAAGCTTTCCTAACTCATTATGTAAAAATCTTTTGCCTCTAGCTATTAAATCAGGAGATACTATTCTCCAGGCTTCTGAGAAGTTTCCTGCCTTACAAGAATCTTCCAAGATGACTAATGTTTTGTTGATGCAGATCTCCAACACTATACATCTTACACAGACAGCAAATATAGATAGACTTTATTCAAAATCTCCAAGAACAAGAAAAGAAAAAAAACACACACACATATCGTTTACCACTTTGGCGCTTGAAAGAAATACAGCAGTTGTCTCTAAGAATATTTGTTTAGAAAAGATTAAAGTATCAAGCTGCTTCTTAAATCAGACTTGAGAGAGGAGACTGGAGCATCTGCTGCTATTTCCATGGCCGATGAGTGTTGCAGCACACCTGAACAACACTTGGTGCTCCCAATGAAAAGAATTAAGTGTCCTGAACCACTTCATGTGATGTAACCACCTTCAGAGTGGTTACTAGCACTGAACAGGGTAATTTGAACACCAGATTAAAGCATAAACAGGGAGAAAACATCAATTCCACTTCTAAGACTGGGAAACTCAAGTGTGAGATGGAAAATTACTGAACACCAGCATAGGCTTTCTGTCTTGTTCTGTGATGTGCTTACAGCAGACAGCAGTGTCTGAAGCAAGTAGTATAACTTAGAGCTTCATGTTTTTGCTCATGAAGGACTTCATCTTTCTGGACACATATTTCAGGCATTACTGTAACCTTAGTACCTAGAAAATACACATGCTTTATACACAGTCTTAGAAACATTCTGACAGAATTAGAGGGGGGAATAGAACAACTTGTAGGTGTGCATTTATTGTATTTCAGCATGCAAGCCATATTGGTTTCTTTATGTATGAGCAACTTTCACCCAGTTTTGAAAACATAACCTAATTTTGTTTGCAGGCTTCACAGAATAGGTTCACAGCCTTCACAGTTACATTGTTTGTAGCCCCCAGTGCAAGGTGTTCCTTCTCTGTTGACCAAAATTAATACTATAAACATGGAATCGGTACTTTTTGCTTCCTACATTATTCAAACATCATAACTGAAACCTTACAAAACCTGGCATGCTATTAGACTCAGACACAATAAATGATGAAGCAAAATTTTTTTGAGACATAACCCCCTGAAGGTAAGTATTCCACATAAAGCCCTACAGTCCAAATTTCAGAAGTGATTACTTTTGTCATTTGTGACAGGCATTATGAATCTGAGTTAATTATATTAAGAATATCTGTAAACAGAGTAACAGCTCAAAGGAAACATCTTTTTCATAAAATTTGCTAGGCATTTTTGATGTTGATATATTCCACTAATTATTTTAACTTGCCCTGTAAGATCAGTTGCTGCCCTTACGCTGATGGTTTTTCCAGTCTCTAATGGTGTACTCTCAATAGGTTTAGTGCAACGGATTTCCTTCCTCCACCTTTGCTTAGGGACTTTATTATGAGAGTTGTTTCAATATCTAAACAATTTTTTTTTATATAAGGCACATTAAAGTAAGCCAAAGCCTGAACTTTATTAGTATTAGTATTATAAAGTATTAGAACTTTATTAGGATAACTGATCAAAGAAGAAGAGAATGACTTTTCATAAATCATGAACAGCTTTTCTCATTTAAGAACATAGATCATGCATCATTAAGACACCTGGTCAGGTATAGAGCAGTGCGTATGCAGAAGGCTTCATTGTAGAGATGACTTTAATGACACTGTCAATACGGAGGCAGGAGGAAATTTAGTAAAGCACAGGGGCTGAGAGAGAAACACGATTCAGATGATTAACAATTAAGAAAGGCTATATTGCAGGAAGGCATAATACAGCTGATCAAAGAATCACAAGACTGAGGCTGGAAGGGACCTCTGGAGGTGATCTGCACCTTCCCCAAGCAGGGCTATCTGGAGTTGGCTGCCCAGGACCAAGTCCAGGCAGCATTTAAATACCTCCACTGATGGAGACTCCACAACTTCTCTGGGAAATCTGTGCCAGCGCTCAGCCACCCTCACAGCAAAAAAGTTTTTCCTCATGTTCTGACGGAGCCTCCTGTGTGTCTGTTTGTGTCTATCACCTCTGGTGCTGTCACTGGGCACCAATGCAAAGCATCTATCCACATCATCTATGAGCTATGCATACTTAAAAGTGTGTGACAAATGTTAAGTTCTTTACAGAAATTGAGTGGTAATTTTAAAAGTGTGTGACAAATGTTCTGTTAAGTTCTTTACAGAAATTGAGTGGTAATGGTGTCAGTGCTTCAACCTACAAATTATCTGTGACATCTTTAATATATTTGAAAATATGTGTCTCCTTGTCATTTTCAACTCCAGGAAGGCTACAAATCTAAATTTCTGGGATCATTTACATCTCCTTTATAAATATCCTCAATACTATAGGCTCTGAAGTGTTCTTTAAAGTCTTTAAAGTTCCTGAAAGTCAGAAATCTAAAGATACTAATCACAGAAGTCAGGAGGTAAAATAGCCCATCGATGCTTAGAGATTATAGCCAAAAGCCCTCAGTCTCATTTATCAGATCCAGCTTCAAACTAGGATTTGAAGACTTTTTTTCAGAAAAAAGGTTGATTCCCCATCAACTGCACACTGGGTTAGTATATATATACACCCATTTATCTCAGAGTGTACACATAATTTTATACAATTAACTTGATAGAGCTTAAGTAAACTAAAAGCTAAAGCACTGATTTTATGCCTTTATAGTTGAAAGTTGAATTTCTCATTAACTATTTAGAGGAGCACAATACATGGTCTAAGGGGTGGTCTACACACCAGGTAATAGTGTGCAGTTGGTAAAAGAAAAAAAATCACACTGTAATAAGAACTTTTGAAACAACAAACAAAAAATGACACTACAAGAGCTTATTTGTCAGCTCTTTAATGCTCACCTGGTATGAGTTTGCCATGGTTTCAAGCCATTTCTGAAGAATTATTAGGATCAGTACCAGTGTTAGCTACTCTGTTACTTGTTTGTGCTTCCAGTTTAAGTAGTAAAGAAAGATCAGTGTTCTTCTAGTCCATATTTCCACTGATTTCTTTCAGTGTATGACCTTTATCATTTCACTAGAAAGAGACAGAGAGTAGCCAAAATGTTAAAAAATGGGTACTTGAACTATTTCCTTTTTTTGCTTCCTCAAGCACTGTGCTCTCCAAATTGAATCACCCAAAATTATAATTTTAACCCTGTTGATTAAGTCAAACAGTTCATATCATCTCAACATCAGTCACACCTACAAAGAGGTCATTAAGAAGATGGAGCCAAGCACTTCAGAGGGATGCACAGCGGGAGTACAAGTCAACAGGCATAATCTGAAGCAAGAGAGACTCTGAATGAATATATAAAAGAAGAAAAACTCTCTCACCATGACAGCAGTCAAGCATCAGTACAGGTTGCCTAAAGTGCAGTCTCCATCCTTAATCTCCTGAATCTTGTGTTCAGCTTTTTTGGCTTTCTTTTCCCTTGAGGCCCCCTCAGTCTCCCACCAAACACAGGACAGCAAGTTTGCCCATCCAAAGGGCAGACATCCCCTACATGTTCTTCAGCTCTGAAAGGTCTTAAAGAATAACTGCATTTTAGTTGTGGGACACCTTCCAGTTATACATAGGGAGGGTAATACAAAATTCTGTCCGTAAGTGGCTCCGTGAGATGCTATATGGCCTGTTCCAGACCCAACATTAGTTTGTACTATAGATAAACTCACATCTCACCACTTCATGGATAGCCAAGACTTGAAGAAAAAAAAAAAAAAAATTGCCTTCTTACTAATCAGCTTTCCCTTCTCTTTAGATACTCTAATTGAAAACAGTTATCCTTTTGTACTTTACCTATTTGTATATCCAAAAATTTCAATTTTTCTGGATTGGTTAACATACGAGCTATATTGGGAAATAACTTCCTGAAATGTATAAATTAATCTCTTGTAAGGGCAAGCTGTCAGTACCTTTTTCCTTCCAAAAACTTGTGCTGCATTTTAAGCTCCAATAACTAAATGTGCGAGTATGAAAAATGCAGTAATAGTTACCTAGAGGGACTAGGACTGAAGTGTCCAGGCTGCTTTTAATCAATATATTTATTATACTTCATAGTATCATCCCCTATTGTAGAGGGGAAAAAATAAATCTCATTACTTCGTGAATTCTTATTTACATGAGTTTTACTTTACAAGGAAACTAAGAATGTTTGCTCTTTCTGTGCTTTTAGTTTACTCAAATTTAGCAAACTACGTGGCTGTGAAATTTACTATACATTTTTTATCATAATTATAAGCCTAAAGAGAAATCTTTGCTGTGTTTTTGCCTTTTCTCACAGCAATAGTAACCATTACTTCACGTAACTAACTCCACAAGATTCAATATAACATGACAGCAAAATACTACTCTATCGATCAATTATTTCTTCTCATTTTGGATGAGGCATGCATGCCAACAGATTACATTGTTATTTAAAAACAAACAAACAAGAAAACCAACCACCACCAACAAACAATGCAAGGCAACCCACACATTGTAAAGCCTCCAATGCATATCACCACAAAACCAGGGCGGGTGCACAAAACTGTTCTACTTTGGATGTTTGGAAAGCAGATAAAAATGGAAAACACTGATTTAACGGAATCTTCAAGAAGATGCACTGAGCCACAACTGCATTCACATTCAGCTAGCAAAATGAAAAACAAAAATTGTGGATAGAGACTATGAAGATAAGGCTAAAGTCAAAGCCAGGAGCATAACAGGAAGTCTAGCTCGATCAGGTGCCAAATTATGTTTGCTCTTAATTCTATTGCCCATTCGCATGTGCATTTTTGTGAAGTGTTATTCAGGTACTGATTGCATTTTTGGTTTAAATTAAACTAATTTTATTGATGCCAAATTCAACCAGCTAGCCTTTACTAGTTATTTTTAATAGCTTTGATGCAATACATTTTTAATGCTGAGATAAATATTGATTAAAGCCTCTGCCTCCACTTGTTTTGATTGCCTCATGAAATTAGGAAGTCTAATAAGAGTATGAAGTACAAATAACATTTTACATTTGCATGTGAACCTGTGAATGACCTTCACAAATTGAATACACTTTGAAATACATCTGCCCTTGAGGTAAAGGACAGCAAATAAACAGGAAGCCAGTAGACATCTCAAGGCATAAAAAGTGAGGATTCTCTAAAGTGCTGTGAAGTAGCATGGTATCTTCCAGGCTTGGACAGAACAGAAAGGATTTCTGTGAATGAAGTCTAACTGACTAATGCAGAAAGCTAAGTTTATACCATTTAGAAGTATATACTCCTGATACTTTAAACCACAATTTGAAGTTTTTTAAGCAATGCAGCAATTCCAAAAACTCCAATCCTACCCAAAGCTGTAAGATGAAGGCGGGTAGTCACAAAGCTATGCTAAGTAGTCAGAGTTTTATGTAAGTGCAGAAACACAACCACAGTAAGACAAGAGCAGAGCCAGGGCCCAGGACTTTCAAACAGAGAGATTTGCCATAACTGACAGACCATTTATTCATGTGAGCTAATGTCCCATTGGCAGCAAATGCCAACACATGTTGACTCAGCTGGGAGTATAAAGAAGAGGAATGTCTGATGACTTATTTTTTTTCCATATCTTCTGAAAACTAAAGATCAGATTTGTCACAGGTACAATCTTACTGGCTAGATGATCTCCCAAGTGACATAACATTTAATGACATTTGGCTTTTATGGAATGGCTGATTAGACTAATTACAAGTGCAAAGAAGAGAAATTTATTCTGTAAATGGATGCAGAATATGTTTTCAGATAAAGCATTTCATTCCTGAAAACAGTTTAATTCATTTTATAAAGTCTGAGAAATCAGGTTTGGAAAGCACGAAGCAGGCCCATTTTCCTCCTCTTGCCTAGAGTGGGATGCATTACTCATTTACTGTACTATGTTTTCTAGCCCTGTCTCATTTTAAACACAACTTCAAAGATACAAAGCATCCCACACTTCCCTTGGGAAACTACTCGAAAATAGTACAGAGGTTTATTTCTGACATTTAATATAATCTCTCCTCCTCAGCTTCCTTCCATTACACTCACTCTGTCACCTTCTAACAGAGTTTGAAAATAAGTAGACATGGATTTTCTGAAATCTTGTTTAAGTTTTGGACACTGTCATCCATATTCCGAGAAAAACATGTTACACCACTCCAAGTCTATCATGACTTATTTCTAAAATGCCACTCCCAAAGCCACACAGCCAGCCTTACAGTCCCTTTCCTCTCTCAAGGATACTTTTCACTTCAGTGAAAAGGAAATTAACAACTTTCTTCTACAGCTGTGACTGGGAAAGGCTATAAAAATATGATGGCAGTCAAGACATTTTTCCATAGTCCTTCATCAACTCCAAGCAAATTCACCTACTAGAGACCTCTGCTGATCAGTAACAGTGGAGGAAAAGTTAGTGTCTATTTCTCACATCAAAATGGAGTATCCTGCTGTACGAGTTTCCTTCGGTTTTTCGAAAGGAAATCTGATATATCACGTATGCTATGATACAGATTCATTTGACAATGGTATCCAATCATAATAAGAAAATAATTATTTCAATGAAACAAAAGTAAAACACGTGACGAAAAGATCTGCTGAATACCAATAGCTGAAGTTTCCAGCTCCCTGACTGCATCATTGCTGCATATTGTATTGCATGTTATATAGCAGAAATTCTGCTTTTTACATCTCAGGGACAAGAAAATGGTATTGCGCTCTCCAAATTGCAAGTACAAGTGAAATCAGGAGATAAAGAGTTAGAATGAGGATTTATAAGAACTTATTCCACCATATAACTTATATGAAACGCCATCTTTAAAGCAGCACACAGACTCTAGGATACCCTTCTTCACTCTGCAAATGCTTATGGAAAACAAAAATTAAAAGCTCTTTAGTATGTAACTGTTCTAGAAGTTCCTGATATGCCACAGGGAGAACCTACATGCTTCTGCTCTGTTTGATAACTGCATACCTTAAAGGGGATTTGAAAACACTTTAGTGCACCAAGAGGTGCACAGAAAAATCTACAGTAAAATACAGCATTTATTTACAAAGTAATCAGACAAACTAACAGTTGTAAGGCAAGTCATAAGCCTGTATGCAACCTGGTCCAAAGTAAAAATCGTTGTATTGTTGCCTATGGAGCAACTAGGAAGGAGATTACAATCTGAGCTTATCTTTTTCCCCTTCAAGGAAAAAACAGTCTATCACACCTCTTCACCACGTGTGGTGTCTGACCTGCTGCTGTAGCTAGTATGAAGCACGTCAGCAGTGAGGGGTCATCAAGGTTCTGTCCATTCTCCGCCCTCGCCATTCCTTTCCTGACTACTTCAGGAGGCATCAGAGGCAGCAGGATAGGAAAATCTGATAAAAGTGCATTTATTTAAAAACAAAAAGGATTTTTTTTATTTCACAGTAGTGCATACGTGATATACAGTGTCCTGTCTGCCTCAACAGGTTTTTATTGCTCTGCAATTGTATAGTTTTGGGCAGCAGTACAGAAAGATTCCAAGCTTGTAAGCTCTATTAGTGCCATAACCACTGTTAATATTCCAGACTTGTGCATACAGGCATATTTCTCCTGCTAACTTGAAACTAATTGCGAACAAACTCATATTAAAACACACAGTGTTAAGTCATCTACAATCTCTTTTGGGAAAAATTGTTACCAGTTCTTTTTCTGCTCCTGCTCCCCTTCAGCTTGGTGAGCTTTTCATTTTAGCCATTTTCCATATTTTTTTCACTGTAATTATGAGTAGTAAGTAGATGAATGACAGATACAATGAAACTCTAAACAACCTGCAATAGTAATGCTTATGCTACAACTAAAGTGAAGCTTGGCAGCTAGTGGGGGAAAATTTACATAGTCAGGGGACCTATGTGCATTACCTTCAGCAAAACCAATTTCACCAAGGTACAAGGAGGACAAAAAAGAGAAGGAAGGTGCTGCCTCTGGTTTTGCCTATTGCTTTATCATTATCTTCCTCAGTAACACAGGATCATATTCCTTACCTTACAGCAAAAATCTCCCCGTACTCATGGGGAGTGCTGGAGGCATTCTTAGTGCATGCAACACCCTCACTGAAGGCAAAGAGGGGCTCTAACTTTTTCTAGGGTCTTCAAAAAAGAACAGCAAGCCAAGAATATTCAACTTTGAATTGAACTTTCAAACTGACTATTCAATTTCCAAATAAGGAGCAGGCAGGCATGTTAAATCAAGCACAGTATGTCTTGTAGTCTCTAATCAGAATACAGCACATGGTTACTTCAGCCCTTTTAAAAGTCAACATGAAACAAATTATTTAATATATAATGTGTATGAGAACATTACAGGAATAAAATAGTCTCCCATTCACTTCTGTGTTTACTAAAGTTTTCTGCATAAGGATTCTGAAAACACAGCTGCAACCTGTCTCTTATAAAGTCTCTTAATTTCAAGACTTTTAAACAAATTTAATTTACTTAACTACTTCATTCATTCTGAAAGAATATCAGATATATTCTTGCAATAGCAGCATCTAATTCCAAATCAAATATTTTCTGAATATATTTTTAGTTGCAGTGCTGTTACACCTACAATGGTCTAGCAAAAAGCAAAATGCATATTTTCCTAGTAGTTATTTCAAGTATGTCTGCATATGGAAATAAATATGCTCAGAAGTACTTTGAAAGATCAAGCTCTGAGTGAATATGGTATTTGACAGCTTGCTCACATCTATCCTTGACATAGTCTGAATTCTTTGATGCATGATTATAGGCTGTGATATATTTATCTGAAATACAGTAGTACAGACACTTAGTACTGATAAAATAATACTGACAAAGTAAAAGTCATACCATGTAATGAAAACAGTATTGGAGAGGGAAATAGTAAAATAGTCAGAGATAAGCATATACTGCCCGCAAAAGACTGAGGAACTTCTCAAAAGGCAAAAAGCTTTACTGACATAAGATGGGGGGGGGGGGGGGGGGGGGGGGGGGCAGGCAGGTAACTACTTAAAAGAAAAAAAAAAATTGTTTCTGGGGAAAACACCTCCTGGAGGAGGCTAACAAGCACTTAAGGACTTGAAGCAATCTGTCTATAGATTTTGTCAGATCAATTGGTGTGGACTGAGAAACCTCGAAACAAGTCTGTTCTGGTGTTTTTGCAGCCTTTGATATGAAATTCTCAGCCAGGCTGAAGGCTCAGAAAAGGCTCAGTTATCAACCACCTAAAGTTCACATGCTCAACTTGGAACTCTTGTGTTCCTCAGAGACTGGGTTGATTTCCCTTAAGTGTATGCACAGTCATGGCAATGAAGTATTAAAGATAAGAATATATCCCAAGTAGAATTAGATGCATGTCAAAAAAATTACAGAATATCCAAGTAAAGAACTTCATGCTGATGCACCGAGTCAAGCTATGTGCACTTTGGGGCACTCTGACAGATTCACAGAACAACTCAGGGTGGAAGTGACCTCGGGAGGCCCCATAGTGCAGCCTCCAGCTCACAGCAGGGTCAGCTGTAAGTTCAGACCAGGTTGTTCAGGGCTTTATCTGGTCAGGCCTTGAGAAACACCAATGCTGGAGGCTGCACCAACTCTGTGGGTGGCTTACTTACTCCAACACTTGCTTTCCTCATGGTGAGCCTTCTGAGCAGTCAGAACTGTTCTTATTTCTATTTACGCCCATTCAGTTATGTCCTCCCAGCCTCTATCTTGAATACACTGGTTTTAAAGAACTCATCTCAGTACAAAGTTTACCTTTGCATTTTAAAGATTCAATACTTCACATAGTGGAGAAATCTGTATATTGAAACATAAGCCTTGAGTACAGAATAAATTCCCCTTTAATATCTGATACTAATCCTAGGTCTAGTGGTTCAGCTGGTAGACTACCTGAACTGCTGCCGGAGGGTTCCAGTCTAGGTCATCTATTTTCCCCAAGAAACAGCTGGATGCTAATGCCAATAGATGAGGTATCATCACACAGGAAGTGGTCCAGAGGCAAGTTAAATCACTTAGTAACTTTCAGAATAATAGAAGCAAGAGCAGAGGGAGATACTTTGTATTCATAAATTGCTTTGTGGAGAAGTGATTATCTAATTTTACTAATGTCCCTGTACACATGGATAGTGCATTTTCCCCCTTATCCTGTTTCCTTATGTATAACTTTGTGATACATAAGGATTGTGATTACCACCCTTTCTGAATTCTGACACAGATGACACTGATGGAAATTACACATCTCAATAAGATTTCACTGCTGAAATTGAGATAACTGATACAATTTTTTTTTTCCTTTTCCCACAACTAATTAAAATTCCAGGGTTTTAGTAACTGTTATCATGTCCAGAGACAGAGATAAATGGATGAAGACATAGAAAGCTCTGTATAACACATGCTTAGAATAACTTTAGAAGACAAGAGAGAGCAGAATTAATAGTTGTTCTTAAATCGATAATAGTCCTAAAATGCCAGCAGTGCTTTGCCTCTGCACCCAGCACATCCTTTTATTTATGCACCTGTAGCCTATAAAAGATAAGCTAATTTTAAAATCTACTCAAGTACAAATTTTAAAATTTTTTCAAAAAAGTTTTTAGAATACTAAATAGGCCTATACATGGAGGAAATTTTCTGGTTTTTTTACTGGTCCTCAGTATTAATGTATTTAACTTGAAACATGTATATACATTATATGTCAGTGAAATTATACGATTACAGACATCTCATGCCCATGGACTCTTTGTGCACAAATAGTTCTAGTTTATAAATAAGATAAGAATATGGGCAAGACTGACAGCTGAGACTTCAGAGAGAAGCATTTGTGAACTAGCATGCAATTTTCAAAAATTCTTAAGCTATGTTCAAATAAAGCACCTATAAGTTCAGATGCTGAGCCAAATTTTATCCAATGTCCCTGTCTAAAAAAGGCAAACAAACAGTTGTCTCAAAAGCATGCTGAATATTAGTTAACTTATTCCTTTGTGGAAGAGGAGCTATACAGAAATAAAAGGGAAACAGCCATCTTCACTCTCAAAATGCAGCCACCAGTTAAGCAAACTTCCTAAAAAAATTCAGGACTTAATTCCTATCTCCTTCTCTGGAGTCTGAATAAATTCAGAAATTACACGCTTCCATGAGTGTTTTTGTATCTTTCTTCTCCTTTCAGCAGCAGGATGAAAGTGGAGACCATGTATCAGTTTAGTTAAAAAGCCAAAGCACAGTTAAAACAAACACATTTTCTTTTAACATTTGAATTGTCAGTGTGTAAAATTAAGGTATTTCCCTTGTAGGATTCCCATAAGTAATTTTTTTTTTTTTTCTTCAAGAAACTGTTCTCTTGCATGAAATTACAAAGGATCAAGATTGAAACCACCAGTGTAATATTTACTCATGCACAAGTTCCTTTAGAGGGGGGAAAACAAAACAAAACAAACAAACAAACAAAAAAAAAAGCAAAAATTAAACCAAACAAGAATAGTTTTAAATTAAGTAGCTGAAGACAAAGTAAGTAAATTAGTTTGGGGATTTACCTGTCACTAGTGGAGAGTGTTCTTACAAAAATCAAATCAGGAGACTGAAACATTAGGAAAGCAGACACATTCCCCTTCAATTTGCTGTTTTATCAATTGCAATTTTCAAGTTGCTTTTCTATGCTAGTTTAAACTCGAGAAGTAAGATGGCAAGCACTGTAATAACCACTGCAGAACACGAAGTGCAATAGGTCAATTCTATTCCCTAATGGCAGTGACCTGAGCAGCATGTTCTAGAAGCAAATCTGTTCTTTGATTAGTATCATAGCTCATCATACAGTCTGAAACTGTTACACCACAGTGTATATAATTTTTCACAGATCCTGATGCATTGAGTTTTCTAGGAAAAAGGGACAATTTAAGATTAAATCTGTACCAAGACAGAGGAAGTAATACTGCTGTTTTTATACTTTCTAACCTCTAGGATAAAAAAAAAAAGTCCAGAGCTGTAGCAGGTGACAGACATCCCAGAAAGAGACCCAAAGGGAGACATATCATCCCATCTCCTTTTTCAAAATCAGCCAGCATGGGTCTAAGGAAGAACAGCTGTTAAATGGATTTTTTGATTATTTTTCACTCTGCTCCCTTGACTCTGCTGTCTGAACCTCCAGGCCACTTTTTCTGTCACTCACAGTAGATGACTCTCCACCCTCACTCCCCTGCTGTTAGCAACAATACAATATCAGACAGCTCTATATTATTCAACTGTATTTTATTAGGTCATACCACCTACAATATATTTACTGTTAAATTCTGGACTTCTCCCATATGTGTCTGATGGGACTAGGATGGTTCCTTTCATACAGACTAGTTTCACCATGTATCTTGGACTGCTAAAATTATTCAACCAGGGTTGTTTTTTTTTTTTTTGCACTCTCAGTACAAAGCTCTGCTGCAAACAATCATCACACAACTGTCTGTGACTCTCAGCAACAACACCTTTCAAGAAATATGCTCATAGTTAATAAGAGCACCCAAATCGAGAATTTCATGTGGCTCACAGCTTTACTCTTAATGCTTCATAGGGCAGCAATGCAAAACTCCAGCATCAATGACTTTTCACGACTAACCATGTGTTATTACAAAGATGGAAAACTTGAAGTCCCACTGTTACTTGACATACCCCAAAGCATACATGCATCCAAAAAACCCATCAGAGATGCTCTACAATACAATATGTATTTTGAAGGAGTAAGCAAATATAATTTCAGTAGCCAGGGATGTAAGACAAAGACTACACTGAATATTCATTTATCTTTGTGGCACAGGTGGTAACATATCTTAATATCTATCGGATAGTTTACTTAAAAATGAATCCAGAAGTCATTCACAGTTAAACTATTCTAAATCTCAACACAGTAAGACATTTCCCACCCTGTCTAGCTAATTAGTGTTTTAACTGCTGCTGTACTTTGTTCTTATGATGGCTTTGGTTTACCCTAAAAAGCAAAGAAGGCCAAAAGTACAATATCTAACCATCACTACAAAATGAAAATGTATGCTGAACACAAGGGAGAGCACAGGGAGCCAGACAGAGTCAAGCTTCAATTAGGTGAATATTTCAGCTTTTCTCCATGATCTGATGCTTTGAAAGGTATAAAACATCAGCAAGTGTAGGAACAACTGCAACACTGGTATTATCTTTTCTGTCAGTTCTAAAGGAGGTCAGCAAGAAAGTTAGTATCTTTCATGCTGTTATCTTTCTTCTTCTGTAAGAATAGAATCATAAGCATAACAATGATTCCAAGTAGAATCCTAAACCCACAAATTCTCCTTTCCAAACTGAGAACTCTTGAAAAACAGCCAGCTGATAGAACTGTAGTTTTTAGGGGAAGAAGCATTTTGGCAGTGTGAGAGCCTGCACACAGAATTACAGCGCAGTCAATGTTCACATGGAGGTTATAAAAATCAAAGTAAAGCATGGCAATAGGCTAGCCACCCCAGAGAGAAGAACTGCACAGGAACACGCTCATAAGTTGTTTGCCAAACTAATTTCCAGAAAATCATCATATCCTCAACTCTTTC
>NW_010324152.1:28100-69179 GCF_000700745.2 Antrostomus carolinensis
CTCTTTCCCCAGCCCCCAAAAGCTTAGAGAACACTGTGCTGTTATATGAACTGGTCCATTGATTTTGTATTTGATTTCTACAATCCCCTGCTGAAAACCCTCTTTCAATAATAAATCCAGCTTCATGATAGTCTTGAATTGATCTGAAATTGACTGCAAAACATGAACAAACTTTCATTGCCCTGAAAAAAAAAAGAGGTATGATTATCTCAAGTATGCCTTCAGCATTAGTATTAAACAAACTGAAGGCCTGAACTAACTTAGAATAATATAAAAAAATATAGCATAAGGGTCCTTCTTGAGGAAGATTCTTCTCATCCACAAGTGCACTGAACTTTGTATTTTTTCTGTCACAATTTCATTACGCACAGTCAGGTACTACCCTGTACACTCTGGCATGCAGTAATCCAATACATCAACTGCAGAACTATGACCCGATCTTTCTCACATTTATCACGTGATTGGAATTCTTGCAACATCCGAGAGAAATTTGGGTGCCCTCACATATCCCCCTCACATTTCATTTTGAAAGTGACTGTGTTGAAACATGTGCATAAGCCTAGCAGCCTGAGAGAAAGAGAAGTGCCTTCCTAGGAATGCCCTTACAAATGAAATCCAGTTCTCACTGCTGCTCGCCAGTGCCCAGCAGGGATGCACAGGACATCTCACGTTATAGCAGCTGCTTTGCACTTCAAGCAGCCTTGAGCTCTGTGGTTGCAAGATTCTGTTTACTGTAAGGGACATTAATGTTATATCCTTAATATGACTCTTTAGCTATTTTAAGAAAGGCATCTATACATCTTTGAAAAACCTCCTTCAAAGTCAATATATATATTTTTGCAGATTTTCTTCAGTGAAGTGCCCAAACTGTCCAATTTTCTGCCAACTAAGAGCAACTTCCTCCTCAGGCTCTGAACTTTTCTTCTGAAGTCTGTTTGATCTCTCCTACTCCATCAAAATCACAAACTGTATCTATATCATCTAAGCATTTTAACTCATATCTATATCTAAGCATTTTACCCAGGGAATACTCAGTGTAAAATACAAAAATAAGTTTTGGAGAAAGGACTAGAAACCAGGCCTGCTCTCTTCCAGGTAAGCGCTTTCATCACTGGGATATGGGTTCAGGCATCCTTCCCTCTTCTAGCCCATGCAATCCTGCCCTTTTTTCTGCGCAGAGATAC
The DNA here is from genome assembly GCF_000700745.2 of Antrostomus carolinensis. Lineage (NCBI taxonomy): Eukaryota > Metazoa > Chordata > Aves > Caprimulgiformes > Caprimulgidae > Antrostomus > Antrostomus carolinensis. The sequence goes on from NW_010324152.1 coordinate 29,285, forward strand.
AGCTTTAGCAGGATCAGCAAGTCCTACCTCACCTCTGAATACCAATCCCACCCAAGAAGGGTATACTACCTGGTAAGGAGAATTTCCTGGAAGCTTGAGAAACATACCTGAAACTAATCAAGGCTTAAGGTAAAAAAAGCAATTGAATCACATTTCACATATGCAAGACCATGGCAGGCATGAAAACATGGGCTTTTCCGTACTCTTTAAAGATCATCAATGGAATAGACATCTTAGTCTTACAGTCCTTTCTACCCCTGTTCCAGCATCTACCAATTCTATTTCTGTGTCCTGACACAGTTCCGTCCCATCTTGTGCTGCGCTATGGACTAAGTATATAACTTTTATGTTTTTCACAATTTTTGCCTAACAAACTCCAATTACTGAATTTTAGCGCCAGCATAAAATCATTCACCAACTCCATCAGGACCTTTCCCCCAAGATTAACCTTAAAATATTCTCCCAGGAGAATAGGGAAAGCATACCATAACACACCAGAGAGAAAAGCAAACAGGACATGTGTGCATTACAGAAGACAAAATAATATGCCAAAGACAGACTTCTGTGGGCATAGATAGCCCATCTTCTGAATAATTAAACATAAATGTGATGCTCTCCTCATGCCAGATCCAGATCAAATTTGTGGTTAAGTGATCTAGCAGTGCACAAATTCATTATTAATGACTGTGAAACCATTTGTGGCTTTGGTTATTTCATGCATCTAGCCTGATGAGTACAAAGCACGTTAAAAAATAAAGGAAATACTTTATTGACTGTAGTAAATTCTGAGAAAAAAAAAAAAAGAAAAAACATAAGAATAAAAAGCTTTGAAAATACTGGTAAGTTCATGCTTAAACCTGATTATTCATGAAGAATGTTTTAAAATGAATCCAATAGTAGCATCCTGGCTTGTATCAGAAACAGCGTGGCCAGCAGGATTAGGGTAGTGATTGTCCCCCAGTACTCAGCACTGGTGAGGCCATACCTCAGATAGTGTGTTCAGTTTTGGGCCCCTCACTACAAGAAAGACACTGAGGTGCTGAAGTGTTTCCAGAGAAAAACAACTAAGCTGGTGAAAGGTCTAGGGCACAAGTCTTATGAGGAACAGCCAAAAGAACTGGGGTTGTTTAGTCTGGAGTAAAGGAGGCTGAGGGGAGACGTTATTGCTCTCTACAACTACCTGAAAGGAGGTTGTGCTGAGATGAGTGTCAGTCTCTTCTCCCAAGTAACAAGTGATATGACAAGAAGAAATAGCCTCAAGTTGTACCAGGGAAGGTTTAGATTGAGCATTAGGAAAAAATGTGAAAGGATGAAGCTCATTCTCTTTCAAGTATTAAAGTTCCTGAAAAAGGTACTGTCTGAGTAAAACTATTACAACTATTTTAAATACTCATTTTCTGCTCTTATAAATATGAATGTATATTTATTATATCCAGAGTAATATGAGTAATATAACTGATCCTTCTCTTGCCTACTGTTCTGAAAGATCTCTTTTGATCTTCATAAATGCCCAACAGAAATCACTACATTAGCCTGTTAAACCTTTGGAATACTGATCCTATCTTTCAATAAGTACCAACGGTCTCTGTAGAAATTATAGCATGACTTTTAAAAAACCAGGAAGTTCATGAGCCACAAAATCTTTAAGCTTTTCCTTAAAAAACAAACAAACAAACAAACTGCAGTGATGAAGTACTAGAGTAGTTTCAGCCTGGTTTAGCCATCTGTGGAACATTTATTCCCAATAAAGAGTCAGATTCTGTATTTACTGTTCTCAATTAGAGGTCACTGCTGATACACTGACATTAAGAACAGGGATATAAATTGTAATTTTTTCAAATGTGTGCTGTTCAGGTTTGGAAATATAAACCTTTTGTATTCTTAAAAGAACTGATTTTTCAAAGGTGCTCAGAGATCCTACAAATTTTTTTTTTTTAAGAGAAGCAAGAATAGGAATGTGAAAGAGCATTACACAAATACTCATGCTGATTTTCCCATAATATGCCCAGCAGGTACCAAAGAATGGACTGATACATCTATTCCAACCGAGTTCCAGTAGAACAGATCAAATTGGATGTTTGTGCAGAGTTTCAGTGCTCACTGGCATGTCATGACAGTTGGGCAAGCGGAAAGCCTTCTGTACACTCTTGTATGATCAAAAACCATGCTCTTTACCCGAGAAGCCCTGTCATCTGGAAAAAGGCAGGGCAGCAGCTCCGAGTTTGTCCTACACACCTAACGGGGCTGCAGGCACTGGATTAGGCTACTGACTGGGCCCTGGCATGAGCCTCAGGCAGGAACACCCCAACGGACAGATCAGACATGCTCGTATTGCTGTGACAGTGCCTGCTCAGCAATGGTGCTACCCACTACCTCATAACAGTATCACTTCCTGAAGATATTACTGAGGCTCTTACAAGTCCTGACACCCTCAGTAAACTAAATACTATTGTAGCAATTATTCCAATGTCACCAAATCCAACTACAATACAGAAACTATGTAAAATATGTTGCTTTTATCCAGTGCTTGAGTTATCGGAAGAACAGAGGTCTTAGAAAGCTTATTACTCAAAATGAAACAAGAGCAAAATTACTGATGACAGCAAAACACATTCAGCAAACAGATTTAGAACTCAAAAACTCCATTCAGAACAACTGATGCTGGGTGTTTGGTTTCAGTTTTTTTGAATCAGTACATGTCTGAAATGCACGTTGAGACTTTCAAGCATATACCCATATGAAAAACAAACAAGCCTCTGTGCTATCATGTAAAATTTTCATTGTAAATGTGATCTAGAGTTCAGAATTTCCTGCACTGCAACTAGGGGGGAGTTACACCATCCACTGGCAAGAGCATGCCATTTATATAAAGCCCCTGTTAGCTAAAACACTTGTAACCAGGATGAGGAGTACTCCAGGTCCTTACAGAACGATTTGCAAAGCAGTCTAAAGCTGTACCTGAGATACTCGAAACTAACTCAGATTAAAGATCAACGTTTTGCCTCAATGGACAAAACACATTACTAATTCAAGACGTTATATTCATCACAGCGCCGAGTTTAAATACTGGCTCAATTTAGAGCTCTACCATCCAGTTATACCTGACATATGGTTGTTGGTTGTATATAAATGTCAATTTGAACACTGACTTGGATTTTTAGTAAGAACATCTTTTGCTTCTCACTTTCAGAAGCAGGAAGAACTGCCAGTGGCCATCTGTGCATATTCATAGTTATTTCACATTTTCCATTACATTCCTGAGCATCCTGTTTTATGGAGCTTGTATGAATACATGGGTGAGCATCTGCATCACAGGCCACGTAATTGCAGAATTGTTAGATACTAAAAGGGAAAGTATCTTTCGATTTGAGAAATACTACTCTCTCACCTTGCTCAGAATGGATCCCTTTCCATAATACAGACTGTTATTGGTCAGTAGCCTCTTTTCAAACCCTATGCAATGCAGCAATATAAGTGATAGAGATTGGTAATGCAGGCACATAGGGTTAACTGAAGGAATTTCTTTCTTTTTTTTTTTAATAAAGTAGAATATAAACCATTGAGTATGCCAGGAGCTTGTGCACACCCAAGTACTTTAGACTACCTAAGTAATGACATACAAACAGGTTCCGACACAGGATTAATCTTTAAAAGACCGCCAAAACAAAGGACACAAAAGGCAGTTGTTTCTCCTCTAATCAGTGCGCACAGCTATCGAGGCAATCGTAGCCTCCACCAAGGACCCTCTAGTCACAACTCACTGATCAGCTGGACTCAAGCTGAACAGGAAGACCTAAAAAGATTAAATCATGCTGTAGCTTCAAGACTGGCAGCCCAACCATGTTGTGGGGCAGGGGTGTGGGAAGGGAGGAAATCTGGGAACACCTGGGAAGGAGAAGAACATAGTTAAAGCAAACTCCTAAATAAATGGAAGAATATACAGAGCAACTCATCAAAAATTTGTATACTGAAAAAGTGTTTCTCTCTAAATTCGTCTAAGAATGATAACTATTTTCAGAGCTTCTGCACTCATTTTTCCTATCACAAATCACTGTCAATCTTTATTCCTTAAATAAATCAATAAAAACAGACCAAATTAATAAGAGCAACATAATATTTCATGTTTGATGGGAGAGGATTGTATTCTGACAGTGCTTAGTTGAAGTGGAATAGTCATTTTATTGGAAGCCCGCCAACTGCTTTTCCAGTTACAAAGGAAGGCAAGTTTGTCACATTCCATTTCACTGTACTTCTTTTCCAAGCCAAATAAAAACACATAAACAATCTAATGAGACACCCTGCAGGCTTAGTCCTTTCAGACACCGCAGAATCAGCTACATCTACTTAAATGCAGTTTTTAAAATAGCAGTGAAATAGAAAAGCACTAAGGTATACCATCTCCACTGTGCTTGAGGAGCAGGAGTCATTCTAAATACACTATAAAAGCCATTTATGCACCAGCATCAGGCACTAGAAACAATCTTCTTGCATAGCAAGAAGCCATCAGGATTTCTCACAGGGTGTACTGCAGGGTTTTGAACTATCAATCTGGAAATACTGCATACAGACCTCTTGAGGTAAGCGAGCAGCGGGGCAGCCCCACTCAGCCTTTTCTTAAGTGATCTGTGCAACAACTGCTTAAAAAAATAAAAAAATCAATCTATTTTCTCATCCTTGATCTCCAACCCCCTAGACATTTTTCTTAGGTCCAGGAAATGCAAACAAACACAGAGATTTTGAGATTCCTTTTGCATGTTGGAAACATTGCAGATATTCAATAATCCTCAGTTTTGTCATCAAGAAGTGCCCTTAGGCAAACTTCACAGAGCTTCAGTGTTATTTTTAAAAAGCAGCGTACTACTGAAAGAGGAAGCTGCTATGTACTAGTTGCCAAGAGTACGTTATTAAGGAAAAAAAGAAGTTAAGTCCTTGAAATGTAATGAGAAGGATTATTGCAACATGAAGCCACTCTCTTGAAACAGATTATATCTGGAAAATAATTCAAGTCCCATTAGAAACCAATGTAAGAAAGTTTCAAAGAGATTGCAAAGTAATTTCTTTCAAATTCCTTAGTTAATTTAAATGTATTAAACCATTAAATTAACAGAACACATTTTTTAAGTTATAGAACTTCCTTAAAAGTAACTTTGAAATCAAATCTCACTGGAAAAAAGTATGGTCTAAAGGTTATTTAGTTTTAATTGCCACATAAAAAAAACCCCAAACCTTTACCTTAAAAACATACACTTAAATGTGTTAGGGCCCATTCTCCTATTCCTTCATTTCTTTGTCACACCAAGACCACTTGATTTAATTAGAAATGAGCTACTACACTAACAATACAGGCTTCAATCTCCACTAAAGCCAACGTGGAGAACATAGGACTACAGACACTGCAAATAACTTCGATAGCAGAACATAAAATGACAGTTAAATTCATGTGTATAAAAGTATCAGAAAACAATTTTGTGACCACTCTTTCAAATTAACCTAGTACCTTAGAGGATACCAACTACTACTATTTTTTAAAGAAAGTATTTCAGGTAGAAATATGTGGAAACAGATCATTCTAGGATTTAAGTTCACATACACATCCATTAAAGTAGCATGAGAGTCTCCTATGTAAATCACTATAAAAATAAGACTTTAGCTTAGCTATTTTTTCTACCTATGCACACTACAAACCAGTAAGAGACAAGGCTCTTTTAAGAACTCTTTGCAATTGTACAAGACAGGATCTCTTGTAAAGGTAAATTTAAGGTGATCTGAGCAGTGTCATTCCTGACAGTGGCACCATTAGGAAGAGCATTCAAGTTTATGAATCTCACAAGGTTAAGGAAGTTCTTCACAATTGCCTGGCTGTGCTCTCACTCTTTCAAACTGATTAAACTCCATTGGCATGGAAGCTACTTAGCTCAGCACAGAGTTCTACATTCACCTGTAACCTTCTGAGATAATTTGTGATAAAGCAGGTCATTCCTGTCATAAGCAGTTTCTTGAGCATCTGCTATTTCCTTGTCACTATGGCCCAAGGAATTCTCCAGTTTCTAAATACAGCTTTAGTAACGTCTGAAAATGTAAGGAGAATATGATCCAAACTGGCTGTTCCTAGCTACCCGTATTAACATTAATTGATTTAGGACTTTCTATACTGGAATCAGAATTACCTGAAACAGACCAAAGATTACAGTTCAGTCTTGTTCTGATTCAAGAAGAATTTCAAAGTCCAGAACTCAAATAGGAAATAGGCTTAGAACGTCTTATTACTCTCCTTTGGGTTAACAGCCTAGTTATGATTCACTTTCTTTCCTGTTTGCTGGACTTGATCTGCAGCTTGAGCAGCATCACAGATGTTTAATTAATATAGTGCCAAGGAAAATACAAATACTGTTAAATCTTAACTAGAAAACTGAGCTTGCAATGCTGTCAGCAGACAAGCTTGGCTAAAGTCTGTTGGTTCAACACACTAGGAAAATTTAAGGCGACTCAGTTATGCTGCTTATAGCATTAGCAGTAATCCAGATACGCATCACTGTGCACAAGAATATCCACAAAGTCTTCATGAGAGCAAGTTTCTCTTGAAGCTCATTGCAAACCTTTTAGGTTATTTAACATTCCCATTCACACAAAACCCAATGCAACTACAACAAGGTCCAGCTTTCTACAGAGTTTGATTTTTAACAATTCCAATTTTACATATTACGTGTGAGCTTTGCCTAGTAGATGGAGGCATTTCTCACTTTCTAGAGGGAGGCTAGCATACTTCCTCCTCCCTATACATAGGGAGTCTTATACATCCTATTAGGTTCTGTCCATTTTGCAAATAGCCTGTTGTAGCAAGCCAGTTTCATAATTTAAGTAAACTGATCACTGGGGGGAAGTCAACACTAAAATAAGATAACCCATGCAATGACACTGGATTTACCTCTCAGCATGACAAATGCTATTCTATAACCAGAGTTACAGATTAGGACCACAGCACTGTACAAACTTCTAAGTGTGCCTGCTGCCCATCACTAGAAATTAGATAATTTATCCTGCATTATTTCCCCACACATACCATCAAATAGATTAATGTGAAAATGACTAATACAACAGTTGACTGACAAAAATTTCACTACATGCATTTCCTTCTGAGCTGGACAGATTGGTATTAGAAACACTTGGGAAACTTTCAACAAGAAAAAATTTCAGCAAAAAATATATTGGTAGTGGGTGGGGGGAACACAGAAAAAACCCACAGATTTTTCCACACTTTTAATATAGCTTCTGTCAAAAATTGATTCCCTTGTGTATAAGGAGAAATTTTGGTCTTATGTATATGGGAGGAAAAAGGTTGTGGCTTTTCTCCTCCACCACTTAAATATTTCTCCCTATCTCTCTGCATCAACCTTTGACCCACACTCACTCCTGCCTTCACTGTGTTGATGTAATTGTGTGGGATGTTGCTTTACAAATCAGACAATTTAAATACTTCAGTTGAACGTGTAAAAAGAAGAGCTCAGTGGCTAAATCATGTCCCCAGAATGTAAGAGGAATGCTGAATAGGATTTATGTTCATTCTCCTCCACTATGCATCATATATCAAGCAGTGATTGATTTTTTCCCCCCAAGTAATCTCCAGTTTGATAGGTTTTTTGTTAAAAACTAGAGATAAGCTTGGGGCGCGGCAGGGCACAGAACAATAGCTGTCTGAGAAATAGTATATGAATAGGGAAATAAATGTTCTTAAAAGGTCACAAGAAAGGGATGTAGGTTTTCACCTGTGCCTAACTAGCAAAAAATAAATGTCAAGTCATATGTAAGTTGCTTGGATAACTGATAGGTCCTTCTACCATGAAGACAAGATGGGTGGTATAGACTTTTGGACTTATTTGCCTAGGAACATTTCTTTTTATGCACTGAGTCAACTAGACAAAGAAAATTCCTATAGTTTTATGTCAGCAACAACAACAACAAAAGAGTATAGTCAAACAAATAAAGACTATCATTCCCTGGAATTCTATGAAGATAATGTTGTAAGAACACTGATAGGAAAGCCTCAAAAAGAAGAGTTCAATCTCTTTTTGAGCTATAAAAAAGAGTTACTAGAATTGTCAAAAGTTGATAGCTTTCCCAAAAGGGATTCTAAAACTTCTGAATTTGTCAGTTGGTATTTCTGCATTTCTAAACGACCAAACACAGAAAGTTCTGAAGTTAAACCCTAATTCCGCAATACTGCTTTGATGATCACTGTTTAATGAGAAAAGCTACAGAGAAAAGTTCAGAAGTACTTGCTGCAGAACATATAATGCAAAGCAACAACACAGATGACAATAAACAACAAAAGTGCTAACTGTTCCTTATTGAGAAAACAATAGAAATGCAACAGAGGAAAATAAAGCAAACTGATTTTACAAAGCTTGATTCAGTAGCGGTCCTTCAGCCATTTTCTTACTACACTATTAATTTAATTCCACAGCCACTGGAGGCCTAAGGGGAAAAAAATCCATATCTTAGGAAAAATAGTAATGCTGGTACAGTAGGGTCATTGTTTTTTGTTCTGTAGCCCACTTCAAAACAGAGAAGCTGTTTCTTTTCTCTTCTTTCCAGTGCTAACTTCCCCACGGCACAAAGTCATTAGTAGGCTGTCAGCTATTTTCATGATGACACCTTATAAAAGAAAAACTTCAAAACTCCCAATAAGATGTTGAATGTACCTTAAGAGGTGAAGTGATGAAGCAAAAATGTAAAAACAAGTCACTAATACATGTAGGGCATTTCCAAGACAGAAATCATAACCCAAAATTGTAGCTGTAACTCTCAAACAAGTAATGTTTAAAAAAACAAAACAAAAACCCCTGTTGCTATTGAAACATCAAATAAAAGAGACTGGTTCTAAGTGAATGCATGCAAAGACAAAAAGGAGTACAGATGTAAACTACAAACACAGGGACAAATAAAAAATGTCATCTATGATCAGTAACAAGCCTGATATACCAAGACAGCCAAAGGAGAATCCAGGTAAGTTGGAGCAGCAGCAGACTTTCTAAGGTACTTAACATGGAATGAGCTCTGACCAATGTACCTCATACACCAAAACATGGGAGGAAACCACATAATGGTGCTGTAGATGCCATTTTTAATGCAAAATGTACTAGCCTTTCATCTCTTCAGGAACCTACAAGCAGAACTGGGAGTCTGATTTGTTCTTTTTTCTTCACTTTTGCCACCTTTCCCTCCTTTAAGTGTCTAAGGGGTCACATTATTTAGAAGTAACATGTATGTGGACTCTTATCTATATATAACATTGCAGATAGATCCAATGAAACCAGAAATACATTGATTTCTATTGCCATATTTTCTGTTTCAATTCTAGAAAATGCAAAATTGATTCCTGTGAATTGTACTAAATTTGCCAAATGCAGAGAGGGAAATTCTCCATTTCTTCATACAATAAGAACCTGCTGGATACCAGCAATTTAATTTAATGTATGTATCTTAATCCTGTCCCAAGGAAAGCATTTCTAAGTCGCTATCTATACCCAGTTTAATTTTAATAGTTTAACCTTTGAAGTCATTAAAACTGCTAGTCAGAATAGTGCCAGTCAGAAAGGAATACAGGTGCCTGCAAATAAATTTAATGTTTAAATACCTTAAATATGGTGTCAATGGCACACACTTTTTATACCCTGCTATTTCACATTTCCCAGAGCCCCCATTAACAGTACCATAGTAATCTCTTCCCACCTACAATTCAGGAAATTATCTGATACTTCAGTTACCGGTGCATCAGCCTTCTTTCTTTACACAATGTGGAAAGCACAGACGTGGCTAGCACCACTGTGCTGCATTTCCTCATGAATAATTTCTTCTGAGATCAACTAAGTCATTTCTCATAGACTGGTATGTTTCATTCTTAAAATGATTCCCAGAGGGAATTGGGACAGCATGATGGATCAATACCTTCCAGTCTGACTCTTAGCAACAAACTCCTACACTAGGAGGGAGACTGACTGTGCTACTGATCCATGTGTTTGGATCACTACCCGTGGGAGGAAAATTTACACACTGCCAGTGCGTAAAAACATCTAAATGCCACTACAGTATTTTTTTATTAATTGTTGTGTGATTCAAGGGGGAGGAAATAAAAAAATTTTGGTTTTATTGATGTTCAGGAAGATGCTTGCCATTAATTTCCAGAGGACTAAGAGGTAAACCACAGGTTTTTATATATATATACACACTGTTTTCTCTTCCTTAAAGCATCTATTTGGGAACTTCTTTAAACCTGTATTTAAGCCCTCTTTCCAAAATCCAGGTCTTTGTTTATCTAGTTATTTCAGATGAAGCAGCTACTCTCCAGAAGCTCTATCAGATAAATATTAATAAGTATATATTTTTCCAATACCTAGACACAGTCCATTGTTGCCACTACTACATCCGAATATACACTTTCAAAAATACGACAAGACACATTCCCAAATGTAAGAAAACAGTGCAACTTCTTCCAGTTTAAAACAATAACAAATCAGTTACAGTCTAAACAAAATACCAAATACCCTGTTACTGAAGCATAATCGAACTTAACAAATGAGCAGTATTTAATGCAACAACTGATCTACATGATCACATTGGAAAACGTCACTGTATCTCCAGCTAAGCTCTAGGCCTGCATGACTGCATCAGCTCCTCAGCCTTCCCTCAGGCAAGGCTCAGACAATATTCACACATTAAGGGATGCTATTTCAGCACAGAAGCAAATACCAAGCACAATGTATGATATTATCCTCAAATCACACCATTTTTCCTTACCCTCAGTTGTGTGCAGTTTTTTCTTCAGTATTAGAAATGCAAAGAAAGAAGTTTGCAATAATTTTTTAAAGTCTGAATGAGTATATAAATTAATGTAGCAAGTATTGTGAATACAACAGAAACAGCCCCTCAAGAGCTTTCCTTTATAAAAACTGATACAAAAACTGTTCTGTATAGCTCTAATATGCCATTCAGTTCATGTCTCTATTTTGCCAGAGGGAAGGTGAGAAAAGGAGGGAAGATCATACTTAGAAACTCTTGTCTTTCAACAGGAAAATCATGATGACATATTATAAGATAATCATAAAATCAAACCCATTAACGATTTCCATTTCAATGTCTAATCCAAACATATGTTTGGGATAAGATGGAATAACCACACATCCTGAAAATTAAGCAATTATGGACGGATACAGAGAGAAGAGTTTTAGGTTTACTATTATATATATTAAATGTCTGATAAAAAAATGGGGATGGTAATTTTACCAGTTGCACATAACAAAGGCCTAAATATTCAAAGTGTCTCTTCTCATCAGTAAATGCCTGTTTGGTCAGACCGTATGTAGGCTTATCATTTTTAACTAGTGACCCAAACACATTCTGAACACAACTCTGAAGGCTTAAGCTGCTCAGAATATAACTATTTCATTTTCTATTTCAAAATACAAGCAGGAGTTAAAGAGTTAAATTTACCTTATAAATAATCTCTAGTTGGATCATATGCTATGCCAAGATTTCAAACCAGTGCAAGACTGAACTACTGGTAGCCACTGTTTTGCTGAAAGTTCTTCCAAGAAAGAGAAAGCAGAGTTAGAATTGATAGGTCATTCATCCTATAGTTTCTAGGGAACAAGCTTTTTACAAAACTAATGTAAAAGACTGCTTTTTTTACAAGAGATAATGTAACAGCTTTTTGGATTTTAGAGGCAAAGTGAGAAATGGTTTAAGCTGCCTTGTAATTACTGTGTTTTCCCTCTAAATTGGACAACTACTTTTTAGTGGGAGACCAGGCATGAAAACACTGCTGCAACATTTACCAATAGCTCCCAAAAATTAATCAGACTGTAGGATATGAGGCATACTTGTAAATCCTGAATACTCAGGTACTATCACCAACACATTAAGAATTTTCATTGCCAACATTTTCAATAGAAATGTCATTAATATATATATATTAAAAGTATATTCTGCTAAACAGGAACAAAAAGCCTGTATAGAAGTAGCATGAAACCAAAGTACCATAGTACCAAATCACTTCACTTGGCATGAACAAAAAGGTGCTAGATTCTTCACTGCATTTAGTAGAGTAGGTACTACAACAAATAATGCAAGTTGCTGCTCTCTGGGTGGGATGTTTCTTGGTGTTCATGCAGATGTTCTACAAGCACAGGTTCTATATCCCATTCGCTCTTTAATTATTATTTCCTTTGCTCCCCACTCCAGAGGCTGTACGTGGGGTCAAGTGACCATGCACAAACTGTCATCCATCTCTTTAGCAGACACTGACAAGAAATCAGCCTTGTCAGTACCTAAAAGACCAAGGCAAGGAAGACAGTCAAGGGCTATGTATAAGCTGCAATAATTTAGGCCTGCTTATGTTTGGGCAGTAAGTCACAGATGACACTGGAATATAAACATGCTGATTTGGCATTTACAGGATACACATGGAGTAAATGCTGCTGACAACTGAAAAACTTCATAAAATCAAACAGATTGGCATACTTAATCTCTGTATTGTTTCTAGCTGTTCACACTTGCATCAGCTGTTTAAATAAGCTCTGTGAGAGCAAAAGTCATCATAGTATGGAATATCCAAACTCAGCCTTGGTGCTTCACTTTCAGCCCACGTATGTGTTTACTGTAATGTGCAGTCACAGGGGATGGAGAGAAGGTGCCTGCTTCCATATAAATTTTGTCCCCTCTGCACTGACTTTGAATCAAAGTAATACAACAGTTAAGTATCAAAGACATGAACTTCACAAATCACCTTAATGGAATGTTAATTTCAAAGCATATAGTGGCCACAAATAAGCTGACATTGTTAGTGTCAAGCCAAAGAGCCAAACATCTGAGCTGTGTCATTGAAATGTAATTATAGAGGGACAGTTCTGTGCTGTTCTGTGTGACCCTGAGGAGTAGTGCAAAATAAAATGCCACAGAACCAGAAGCATCCTGTGACAACTTAATGGAACACAAGCAAACAAAACCTATGCATAATATATTTTAAATTGCTGCTTCTAATGGAGCATTACAGAACATCAATTAATTAGCAGTTTAGCTCACTGGCATACCTTAAAATGACTTTCAGGAGTATATTCACTAGAGTTAAATCTCTCTTGTATACTGAATGTATGAAATGGGCAACAAGCAATGGAAAGGAATGCAATTTTGTCCACTGCATGCCAGCCACTTCTGGCTCGGGACTGCAGAGAAGCTGCATCTCCCACATGTCACTTCACACTGGAGAAGTGAATGGCTTTATTTGTGCATGCTCCAAATGGAACAGATAAACACACACTCATGCACGTAGAGCCTCTGCTGAGGATTAGGAGATGCAGACACTGCATTGGCATGCTCTCAGTCCCACAGTATCCACTACAATCCACAGAGATCCTACTATTCCAAGGGTAGTGAGAAGTAGAACTGGGATTGTCATCTTGGAACATCCTCTAGTCTAGGGAAGGATATCCCTTTTGGATCCACAGAATAATGCTCCCTGCAATCACTAGAAGCTATAAACTGGGAATTTCAATGTCAAAGATTAGTAAATTGCAATACTCTACATAGGCTGCAACATTTTTCCCTAAACACAAAAACCAAACCAAAACAACACACACACAAAAACCCCCACACTATCCTTGGATATCCAGTTAACCCCTGGACTTCTTGCCTCAATTTTCTGAGGGAGAGGAAAATAAAATAATTCTTTAACTTCAGTGGATTTATATTTTTCTTCTGAAAGGCATGTCAGACAGTAACATTTTTCTCTCTTATTACACATTATTTTATCCACTGCTAAAAACAGACTGAAGATGAACAAATACTAATGAATACAGCATATAATCTATCTGTTGAGGCTAAAAACATACAGAATTCACGAGAACGGAAGTTAGTTTTACAAAGCCTTCAGACAAAATTAAGTTTTCCATCTATATCCATATCTGTATACCTAAATAATGATGTTTTAGCAGACATCTTATCAGAATCTTTTCCAGTAGAATTCACTAGCTCTATCAAAAAAAACCCTCTGAAAACCCCCAAAAACTAAAGGAAAGGATACATATCAAATGAAAAAGAACATTTATTGTGGAATATCAGGTCTACCAAGCACAGGGGAATTGCTTGCAACGGACTCATATTAACACATTCTCCTAATACCCAAGAAACTTACTCAAGTGCTTCTCTACACTATTAAGTTTCACAAATGTATCCCCTATTCAGAAATACACTACAATCTCACAAGTAAAAACTAACTCCACAGATCATTGTTAACATTTTAAACACTTTAAACACTTAAACATTTTAAATTTTTTTTTCCTTAAAAAACATTCTTAAAGCCATGAGGTTAAATAAACCTCTTTAAAACATAATCTAAAAGAAACCACCACACCGGTATCATGCTTATGTAGACAATGCCTTAGTATTAAGCTACCACAGATCTAAGCTAAGAGTGACATCCAGTGGAAACACAGTCCAGAGCCTCCTCTTTCTTCATGCTATTGTGGAGACAGCTGTAGCTCTCACAAAACCTATCATAATAGGTTTTATTCTGAATATTCAGAAAGATACATCTGTCTTGTATTATACATGTCATTGGGAAGGTAGAGGTGTGCAAGAATGACAAAGGGCACTGCATTTCCACAGAACTGAAAGCTGTGCCACACCTAGATTCATTTGGGCTAAGAGGTAAAATTCCTGTTGTTGTTTCACCGCAACAAATTATCTGCCTTAGTGTTAACTATTAAACCAGGGAGCGACTGAAGATTGTGCATAAAGAGTAACATGCCTCTTATAATACATTTGCACAGGTATTTATTGTCATAGATAACTAATTAAGTTATCTTTGGTAATACTCTATCCAACTTCCTAAAGGCAATTAATTTTATGAGGAGAGATATTACAAACACAGAAGATGCTATGTTTTGATCTAATAGAGTTGAACTGTGAAAAAGCTAGGTGAAGAAGGTTGATGAAATTTTTTTGTACAATATAGAAGCAAATCCTTGTATGTGAACAAGACTGTTTCCCCAATTAATCTCTTTAGATACACACTCTTCTTCAGCAAAGAAAAAAAACCAAGGAGATACACTCCACAGAATCCCAGGTACGTTTCTCTGCACTTGTGAGCTGTAGGAGATACATTCCATGTCACCAGCATCCTTTTCCATACTTACTTTCCTGTGCACATAGGAAGTCAAAACAGGCATCCATGACGCTATTCTCTCCCTTCTCTCAAGTTCCCAATGGTCCCAACACACTGGTTCTCATTCTGTTATTGTCTGATTAGAGTAAGAAGAAAGCTACCTGCTACTCTGGCTCCATTTTTACTATCTCTGCCTCCGACCTTGCTTCATCTTAGATTCAGCATGGTTTGAGAGAAAGGGCTGGGGGGAAATAGTGCCTTGCTTTCCACCATAGCCCTTCAGCTACTGGCTCTTACGACATCAGGTCTCATCTCTGCAAACGCATATTTAAATCAGTTAAAATCTCTTTGTTGAATAGACAGCCTCATCTGCAAAAGTCTGGTGAAGAATCCTTTCAATATCCCCCTGTAACAAATAGAAAGCATGTAGATCTAACTATTGCCTTGGAGAAGATGGAGCTAGTTAAACCAAAACATGACTGGAAACGTGAAATATTAGAACAATCTTTCTTCAGAGACAGAAATAGTGGCTATAATAATCGAGAATGATTAAGTCTTACGAGGACATTTTGGATGGGAAACATGGAAGACAATTTAGATAAAAATAGAAAGGCATGCCTTGATACACTGGGTATGCTATAATTATGAGTGGAATTTTCCTCAATAGATGGGAAAAAAACCCACAACACACCCTAGTTCTTGATTATTGAGTCCTTTGAAAGCAAATTGCCGCTTTTTTCCCCACCCATTTATACCTCAGTCCTGCAGCTGGAGCTGCATGAAGAAGCATTTATTCTTTTTGTACTACACCTTTATTTTAACAGGAGATTTCGTTTCAGTGGAAAATATATCAGCCTTCATATCTAGCAGATTTATGCAACAGCTCAAGAAATATTCTAAGGATAGAAGCATAAGTCTTCTTTTTTGATAGAATTTTTCAAAAGGCTACTGTTGTCTCACTGTAGTTAAAAGCAGCCTGGGAAGTGAAAAAAAAATAGTCCTGCTTCTCAAAACCAGAAGTAGTTACAGAAAAGTAAAAAGAGATTATAAACCTAGTACTGAAGACATTGAGCACATGTTAAATTGCAGGCACTACAAACAACCCCAGTCATTTTTGTGTGGCTACTTAGGTAGCTACAACATAACAAGTACAGTTTAAGAATCAGAGATATTAAAAACAGAGGATGGTTCTTCCAATTGGTCAAAAGTAACATAGTTCTATTTAAATAAATAAAACTGTTAATGCTGTATCAGTTGAAATGAGAATATGACACATTTAGACAGAAAGGCAGTTGATTACAAAACTGCTGTTTACATGTTACCTTACCACACCGGGAAAAATTACACAAACAGGGTACTGATTCCACCAGAATAGCCAGAGTCACATCAAATTAAACAGGCTTCAAGCTACAAACAATGATAACTAGTTCTCAGACTCAGGACACTGAATCAACAGTCATTCCTATGAAGCCAAGACTGTGAACGAAACAGAGGAACAGAGCAACAAGACATTAGGAACGACTTGTGTAGGCAGCACAGAGCAAGGGACTAGAGTCTCCTAAGTAAACAGGATAAAAAGAGATCAGAAAGGCTAAGGGGTAGGAAAGGATGTTTCTGGTCCTCAAATATCTCTTAACAACAGAAGAATAAAAAGGTTCCCTCTGGTCCAAAGCCTGCAATAAGCAAAGGGAGGAAAGATCTCCGTGTCCACACAAAATTTCTATCAGCCTGGGCTGAGCTTCTATATACCCAGTGGTTTCTCAGTAAAGGCTGACAAAAAATTGGGAGAGTAACTACACGGGACAGAGAGCAGCACGTTAAAAGTAAAGGAAGAGTTGTGTAACCAGATTTAAAGAAGTTTATATTAAAAGACAAAGAGAATTTAATTTCACAGTGCAAAGTATACTACCTAGGGACAAACCAAAAGAAGGAACTATGTATTAAGTAAGACAACTGTACTGCAAAGTTGGTAAAAAGAACAAATGAGGCTCCCTGAAGGCAATTCCATGAAGTTACGAGCTCACACTGACAATCCGAGAAGGAAAAATGGGTACAAAGATTCATTGCCCACACAGAAAAACAGTCACAAAATATGATGCAACTCTCAAGGCAGGATTATGTAATTACTAAAACAAATTCTGAGTAAGTACGATCTGTGCATCCCCACTCAACCTTCTGAAGCTTTGAGGGACAAGCAGTCATTAAATTCAGAGCTCTAAGTTTTCAACAGTACGTCGTGTGGCATGACACACAAATCTGAACAAGGATCTTATACTCACCACCAAAACAGGAGGAAGGAGAACTTTCAAAGTACCCATTCTTTCTTGTAATTATTTTCTGCATCAGGAATATAGCACTACACAGAAAATCATTGTGTTTTACTTGTCAAAATAGCTTCAGAGGGAATACAAATCAGACTTAAGTCTTTTACAGCAAGAATTCCACTGGAACTATAATTAAATACAGAAGAAGCAAGATAAATCTGCCACTGGTACCAGGAAACGCTCAAAAACCATAACAAAAATAACAATAATACATTTTAAAAGAGGATACAAGCCTTTTAACAATGGAACAGTCTTTAAATGTAGTGGGAAATATGTTCAATTTGCTGTAAATTATAACCCTGACAGAATACTGCACATTGAGTGGTTGCTATAATAGCCATAAATTCTCCAGAAGTGCCAGTACTACAGCACTGCCAATCAAAGTGAGTGTTTCTGAAGCACTGTGTGGTTGGGGTTTGTTTATTTTGTTTTATTTTGTTGGTTTTTTTAAATATATGTTTTGCAGCAGCATCAAGAAGCATCATTAGAACTTATAGCTCCATTAGACTAGCAGAACAAAACATTCAAGAATAAATAGTTCCATGCAGAGTTGATTTAAATGGGGGGGAGTGGTAACTCCTGTGAAAAATGTCATAAAAGCAATTCCAAAAAAACAGTCACAATTTGTCTTCAAAAGATTTCAGATCTTCATTTTAAAGTTACAGCTTTCATTTTTGGCCTAAACACATGACAGAACAGACGTCTGCAAAACATTTTAATTACGCTGAAAATACCTTTTTTTTTTTTTTTAAGTTCTATGCTTAATCACTACTCACAAAATTCATAATCTCATTTAACACACGATAAAATTAGAGAATGGAACAAACATGAAGGAGGCACACAGAAACTGACAGCATAACTATTGAAAGTACCAATTAAGTTAGTATTTAATCATCTTCCAAGGCATCTGTATTCTAATATCTGCCTTGTTGCAGCTTAGGTTTCCCTTAAACTGTCAGTTCACAGTCTCTCAAAGACTGGTTATTTCTAACCTGAAACCCAAATCCTCAAGCTAACTAATCACACACACTAATAACTGTGGATTTGTACAACAGGATTTCTACAACACATCAGCAAAACAGAGGTTGAACATTAGATCTCAATCCAAAACTTCATTCAGACCTGAAAATTATAATAAGAGTAACTAAAAGTCTAAATATTAATTCCTCTTTTCTTACAAGCTTTTGAGAAACCTATGTGGTAAGGAACTGAAATACTCTGTATTTAAATTAGCACATAAAATGTCCTAATTTTTTAAAAAATGGTCCATGGTCCAATCAGAAGTTTTGTGATTAAAAAGATCTGAGGCCAAAAATTCCAAAGACTAAACAGTGTGCCTAATTTTATGCTCTGACTGTATTAACATAGTGCTCTGCATAACAGAACAAAAACACATAATACTGAAGAATATTGATAGTGAGATTAAATTTTTATATTCAGTCTATTAACTCAGCCATTGTCCACCAGAGAAAGAATATATATTATGTTGTACCAGAAAATGGCAAAAGTGTAGTCCATTAATCTGTATGTGGGAATAATTCTCTTAGGGAGAATTTAAACCATTTTAACTTATTCCAAATTGTGCCAGAGGCCAGCTGCACAAAAACTTGTATAAAATTGCCAGCTCGCCAATGACATCTCTTCTTGACAAACCTCCCATCAGGGCCTTGAGTCCACCAACAGCCCTTGAACACCCTGACCAGCAGGACCTGCACCCACACAACCACTGCCCAAGGACCTTAATGAGGGACTGTGCTGTGGTCACACCCAGCTCCTGGCTCATCCTCCCTGGTGGGACAGCCCACATCTCTCTGCTCCCAGACACAGGTTCCCTGAAACTAAATTTATCTCCTTAGGAAGGGTGAAGGTGGGGGGAAGTACTATGCATCTATTTGATCTCAGTGGCCAATATGCCAATTAAAAGCTATTAACAGGATTCCCTCTTTCACAGCTACAGCAATTTCCTTTCCCTAGAAAGGAATATCACTGTTTTCCTTTATTTTGCTTAAAAAAAAAAAATCAAGGTGAGGAAATCAGCCACCATTTGGGATGCTTTTACTGTGCAGACATTGCAGAACACATACTACTCTGCAGCACTGTGATGGTGAGAAATAGAGAGGCTAAGACATTATCTTTCATTCCAGCATGGAATACTGGAATTTGGTAATTAGTGTTTGAATAAGGACTTCATCTTTCAATTAATTCCTATCCCCCCTCTCCCCCCACTTTCATCACTTAGAAAAGAATTTGGTCTCCTGTGATGTAACCACAATGGCAATGGTAAAAATGACAAATATAACTTTTCTGCAGAGCTAAGGGGGGAAGGGAAAGAACAGGCTATCAGAAAGAAAGCTTACTTTTGGAAATTAGCATCTGTTCTTCTGGAGGATTCTTTCACCAGACATCAGTTATTTTATTTATTTTTGTTTCTTTGTCTGAAAGTTTCTTCCACTGCAATTTCCCATTTCAGATGCATTTTTAAAAAATCCAATTTTCAACAGAAAGCAAACTAATTGCTTGATAATGACCTTTTAAATGCCCAGATTAACCTTAATGGCTTTAAATGGAATTTTAATGAGTTATTCTGAGTATTACTAATTATTTGCTATTTATACGCAGAGACATGGACAGAGTTTTTTTTATTACATTTTAGCATAAGATACTGGTTTAAGCTGCATTCTTTGAACAGAGATATACTATAGGAGAGGCATACATATGTAAATATTCACATACACTTGTGCTCTGGCTTGATAAGCCTGTCTAGGGGCATGGTTTGAAACAGGGGATTCATATTCAAGTCCATGCTCTGCCTGACTCCAAGTAATGCAAGATAAATGGCTCTGAACCAAGAACAGAGGTTTAAATCTAGATTGCCCACATTTCATGCTAGTGCTCTATGCGTGATATGCATATTGGTGATAGACACACACGTACTTCCCAAAACCACTATCAGTGCAAGCTTTACCTCACTGCTGCACTACTCTTAACTTTTTGTTAAAGGAATTCAAATTCTTTTTGCATTTTTGGATATTTTTTTTTTTTAATAGTCCTATGAACAGTTTCAAAATTCCATGACAGTTACACATTTTATCATTAGAAAATATTCTTATGGAAATCTTACTTTTCTGTATGTTACATAATGTTTTTTGGATACAAAGATGAATGGTTTGTTCATGTGACTAGCAATTTATTATTGCCTTTGTCTTTTCATATTTATAAAATATGGCTACACACTTTTTAAAATTTCCCAGTGAAACATATGCAAATGTCAAACAGTTCTGGTTTAAGTAGCTCTATTAAAATTAATGCATTGACTGAAATAACAAAAGAACTCAAATTTTTGCAAGCTTTGTAAGTCTGGTTCAGACAGTTCTCTGGAACAATAAGGTTAAAGAAAGTCATACCTTTAGGTAGCTAACAAAAAAAGCAAAGCAAGTTTAAGTCAACTTAAATAGGTTCTTTATAATAAATGTCAGCAGAACTCCTCCGAGTAGCAGTACTTGCTACTATATTGCTCTGTCATACTTCTCAGACTTCAAAGATAACTTTACCTTCAGAAGTTCACTGGACAAATGTGCATACAGAATTTTTTTCTTCTTTTCAAATAATTAAAGGGCTGTAAAACATTCTTGCCTTTGCCCGACTGACAGGTTCACGATCTACATTTCTCACACAGCAGACAGGTGGAAGAGAACTGAAGCTGACAGAAGACTTGAAATACAAATCACCATCATTAAGGTGTTTTGCCAAACAAATAAAGAAATTCAAGTTGCAAGAAGACTTGAAATACAAATCACCATCATTAAGGTGTTTTGCCAAACAAATACAGAAATTCAAGTTGCAAGGAGTATGGCAGTGTGATGCATTTCTTTTTTAAGCCCATCATAATCCTCTTGCGGGTGATGTTCTGTGACACACAACAATATGGCATGCCTAAACGATAAAACTTCAGCTCCCCACTGAACAAGTACACACTTATTGTCACCTTGATAAGCTGCAATCACTTCATATTTCTATGATAAAAGGAAGCAGAAAATTGATGTGGCATAAATAGAAAAATGTCCACGTGCACTATGTGCTTACAAGCAAAAAAGGAGAGTTAGCTGACCCTTGGGACTAGAACCAAACTGCTTTATTTCACCCTCATCTCTTTTCATCTTCTCATTTTACCCCTATACTTGGATTTCTCAGTATTATGCATTTCTTTTCTTTCTTCAAAATGAAGATCAGAGATAACATTGGTCTGTTACTTGATGAGATCAGTCACCTCACAAATAGGGATGCAGACAAAGCAGAGACGTTTGATGCTTTTTTTTGTCTCCATCTTTAACACCAATAATAGGCCCTGACACCCACGGAGCCTTGTGGTGGAAGACCATGACTGGGAGGGATGATAAACTCCCAGCCAATTCTGAACTCATTCGAGATTTGCTGCTCCAGCTGGATGTACATAAGCCCCAGTGAGACTCATCCCAGGGTACTGAAAGAGCTGGCTGATGTTATTGTGGGACCTCTCTCCAATATTTTTCAAAAATCTTGGGAGTCCAGAGAGATCCCAGTTGACTGGAAGCTGGCAAATCTCCCAGTTTTCAAGAAGGGTAAAAAGGGAGGCCTTGGTAATTACAGGTCTGTCAGTCTCACTTCAATGGCTGGAAAAATTATGGACAAGGTTATTCTGGGAGTTCGTAAAAACACTTGAGAGCCAATGCAGTCATTAGTCATGGATTCACAGGGGGAAAGTCCTGCTTAACCAACTTAATTTCCTTTTATGACAAGGTCACCCACCTAGTTGACCAAGGGAAGTCAGTAGATATGGGGTTTTTAGATTTTAGCAAAACTTTTGATACTGTCTCTCACGGTATCCTTTTGGACAAAACATCCAGCATACAAATAGGTAAGTCCATAACATGTTGGGTAAGCAACTGGCTAATGGGTCAGGCTCAGAGTTAGAGTAAATGGGGTTATATCAGGCTGGTGGCCAGTCAGCAGCTTGGTTCCCCAGTGCTCAGTTTTGGGGCTGGTGCTCTTTGATGTTTTTATAAGTGATCTGGATGCAGGAATCAAATGTACATTAAGTTAGATTGTCAACTATACTAAGCTAGGAGGAGCTCGCTACTGCCTCAAGGGTAGAGGGGCCTTACAGAGCAATCTGGGTAGACTAGAGAAATTTACCACAAAATTCCCACACAGTGAATAGCAATACAGAGTGCTATTAATACCACTTCCAATTTCATGCTTAATTTATGAAATCTTCATTTAAATCTCCTTGTCAGCAGAGGGTTAGAAATTCAAGATTAATGGTGCTAATTTTTTAAATTTCAATTTAAATTAGGCATATCTTTAGTTAAAGTGGATCAGAGGACACTATCGTGTTTTGGGGTGGTTTTGGTTTCTTTTAAAACACTCATCACCATCTTCTCACAATTTCAATAGATCAGTCTGTGAGAAAGGGCATCTGAAAATCATGACATGGCAAAGATAAAAGCCATTCAACTATAGCTGCAGAAGATTCCACACTAAGAATAATTAACACATAAGTACAATAAAGAGATAAATACAACAAAAAGCTTGCATGCAGATGCTGTAATAGGTATATTTTGGTGCTTGGTCTCAAATCAGAGTTCATGACCTTAAGAGAAGTTGCCACACGCCCTACATAGGGCTCAAGAAGGAATAAAACAAACTTATGTCAGCAGAAAAAGAGTAGGATTGCCAAAAGCAAGTATAGACAAAACTTTTTTTATAGACAACAGTATGTCTGTAAATATCTTTTTCAGGTTTGGTGGCAAGCATTTTCATCCACTAGAGAGCCAGAGCCTAGATCTCCCTCCCCTAAGAAAGGTACAGATTCCTTAAAGAGCTGACTGGCACCTGTTCTACTACTGTAGAACACAGCTTGAGGAAAGGAAGTTTCTGTTGTCCATGGAAGAGCCTAGCAGTCGCCCATGGAATAAAAACCTCGGCTTTGATTTTCTCCTCATAATGAAGGAGCTCAAATTCATGTCTTCCATTTTCCTAGGCAACATATTAACAAGCAAGCTGGAAACTATTCTACAACATTCAGCTGAAGCTGCACTACTGTAAGGAAAATAATTCAAGACTTCTTGGGCTAGGTAGAGGATCACATGAAAAAGTACAACTCAGCATCTCATTAATGACTCTTACATTTGTTATTAGCAACAGAAACTTCACTGAAAGCCAGAAGAAAAACTCAAGTTCTTCTCAGACAGATACTCTATTGAATGGAACACAAAAATATCACACATTTTCTTTATGGCATAAATACAGTTACATATGTCTTGAAGTCTGCTCATCACATACTTACACAAGAGAATGACAACTCCAATAGCTTCTAATGCTCAACTGGTTAAAATTGAGAAAATTTTAGTTGTACTAGTGAGCTTTCAATTATAAAAGCAAAATAAAAACAGACTCCGCACACCACCAGAAAGCACTTGCAAGTATTTTCAGAACTGTAATTTAAACATTTGAATTTAACAAAAATAATGCCTTTAAATGTCTAATCTTTTGAGAGCAGGAATAAAATTCAGGCTTTTACTCCAAGACACTGAATATCTATAGACACAGAAGACAAAAAGAACACAAAATGCAGGATGTTTTAATATGCTATAGTCTCCCACTGTTAATCTACTGAAAGGGGCTTGGTGTTTTAAGGGATTAAAGGTCAAATAAATCCTAGCAGGATTTAGCAGGAGCAGAGACAGGTCAGTCTGGAATCACATAAATTATATTTCTGCCTTCTATAGTCTCATTTTTAACATGCAATGCTACAAAGAAACACACATGGCACTTTTCTACATGTCTACTCATTAAACACAATCCTCCACTGTAAACTCACCAGGGTGGCATCAAACGGACACCCTCAAACACTAAAATGTCTCATTTCTGCTTCTCTACTACAACTCCGGGCTTGAAGTCATTCCACAATATTTGTTATCATCTGCTGGATCATGGTATTCTTTCTCCACCATAATGATGAAAAGCATTTTGATGATAACTTCTTAGAACATACAAAACAATCCCACACCTGGCAATTGTAAGAAGAGCTCTCCACGGAGAGGAGACTGAACTATTCTCTCTAACCCTTACAGTTAGCAGATACAACAAATTATAACCTTGCTTGTGGAATACATACCTGATAGTGAACCAGAGAATTTTATGCTCTGTAAAAACAGCAGTGTAAGAAGGATCATTGTTCAACATTAGACCAGACACAGACCTCCTAGAGAGGCACCCCACCAGGAAGTTCATTTAAAAATCTTCCCCAAGTAAGTGTTCTTACCTCAGGTGATTAGATAACTGCCTGAGTAGTTAAGAGGTCCAAGACAGTAATCAAACAATTGCACTCACAAGGGGACAGATACTATCATTATTTAATGGAAAGTTAATTTAAAACCAGCTGTTATTTCAGCAAAATCTGTAAAAAAATTGTGTGTTGATACGATTCAATTAAATGAAAATATTTGGTATTAAACATGCTCAAACTGTTCACACTGCTTGTCACAATAACGTTCCTGATAAATAACTGAATAAATCTGAGTCAAGCTCAGTCTACTGCCTCTGAGGAACTAGAGGCTCATTACCAATATCATTATCTAAAACTAATTATAGTTGGTGATTGTATCCTGCTGGCACTAGGAAGCTGATTAACATTCCTCAGAAACAAACAGGGTTGGGTTGGGGGGGAGGGATACTTCCCTTTTGCTTCAGTCTCAAATAGCAGAAAAGGAATTAAATAACTAACTATTCATACCTGTGCACACTGCAGCTCAGTTTCTTTCATTAGTCTATAAAACATGGTGATAGTGGATGTGCTTGAGGCATTTTCATTGCTTGACATACATTGAGTTCTGAATTTTTTGCCTGATTGGATGACAGAAATAGAAATCTTAAAGTGCAATTAAATATTTTATTACCATTGTTTAATTAAATAAATACTGGATTAACTTGTCAATGCAGATTTCACTGGCATGCTAGAACAGCATTTTCATTTTTCTTCATGAATGTAATCAGTGCCTAAACACTGTGATGATTAGTATAATTACTTTAAATAGTACTGGGTGCGTTTAGAGGAGAGGGATGGACCAATGACTGAGTATTCTGTGGAAAACAGTTCCTTTAATTTCCCTAATAATATTCTCTGAAATAATTTTCCTCCTTTTTTAACTGAAGAATGGGTTCATTTAAAAATCCTAAGCTGAAATTCAGGTCAAACTTAAGCTCCGTATCAGCCCTGCAGAGTGACATAAGTCTCAGGGTCCTATTTAGTGGACATATTAAGAGGCAGATTTGCAAGTAAACTTTCAAATATTTAGATACCTGTATTGGAAAGTTTTCCTTCTGCTACTATTCAGCCACCTTGTAAAACATGTATTATTACAAATAGTTCATGCCCTAGGTAAATCCCTACCATAGTAAAAGATCAAATGAGCAGGAAGAAGTTTTACTTGTATCTCTGTTGGTTTCTATATGCTGAAAACTACATATCTATGCACATATATTAATACACACATGTATAAAGCATGGGGAGATGTGTGGACTCTGCTGCAAACAAAGCAGGTAATTTTTTTAAATCTCTCTTTTGGTTAATATTCTGAAGCACTAGATCTAATCAGTGTCACACAGCTGGGAGAAATCAATGCTCAATGGCACACTGCATCAAGCACATTCCTGACCTCCAGGGGATGCAGGTGTTCAGCACTATCACCAAAATTCTTAAGGCTGCTGAGATTCTTCTTTAGTTTAAATATTTTCCTTTACTTGTAATAGGAGGATGTGAGATTATCCCTCTACTTTTATGAACCAGAAGAAAACTAGCATTCTTGAAGTCCTAAGTACACAAAAATATGCTCCATTACCATTAAGGAGTATACCTGGTTTCAAGAAAAAAATTACTTAAAGCAAGAAATAACATGGCACAAATTAAAGGATAAGTAGTATGCTATTTCTAAATTTAAAGTCTGTATTTGTGCTATACCTCAAATACAAGTACTAGAAATTTTGTTCAAAGTAATTTATTCATAACAAGATTAATTACAACTCTCACATAATGTGTGCAACATTCAAATCATGCCTTGGTGAAAAAATACACAACTAGCATTAAATATCTGTACAAAGTAGTGAGAAGTACCAATAGCACTAAACTAGACTGTGGTCATTACAGTTGAACAAAATGAAAACACTTAAGTTTCTTAAGCTTTGGATTTTAATGCAGGTATTTATAAGGCTGCATTTATAATGCTCGGACTCAGAAGAAATATTCATAATTCATATACACCAGCTGAAAAAAAATACATAGATCCTTCTGACTACAGAGTAATAGTCTGTAACAAGATTGATACCTTTTGTATAAATACATGTCTGCATGTTACAGAATTTTACAGCTGAAACTCAAGTGTGTGCATTTGATGATTCTAACCTAGGTTAGGAGGACATCATGTGGCAGAATAACATATGAACAGAGCCTGTAACTTTCACACACACACAAAAAAATCGATCTACAGCTGCTACCCCTTGCAGCCAAAAATATTAAATACTGTTGACAGACTCTGTGAATGTAGAAGCAATGTCTAATATTTGATATTAGGATAAAAGGGAGGATTATTAAGATGATCTGCCATTCTGTTCAAAAGATCAAACGAACAACTGGACTCAGAGGAGGTTTCCTCAGTTACCAATCCCTACAGCAGCCATTTTAAAAATGTAGAAGTACACAGTCCCATTTACAGGATTAAATTTCACCTCTCTGGGCAGGTAAATAAAACTGTCTTTGCCAGAGCTCTACCAAAAGCAGTAATTTGTGCATCTGTGACTTGAAAGCATCAATAAGCAACTCCAAGGAATATGAAATAGTCCCATCCTACCTCATCAGTAAAATCTTCCCTGAACAACTCCATGATTACTAGCACATGAATCCAAAAAACGTAGTGCTAGACAGGTATTTCTGGAACTATGTGGTTTATGTTGCATTTCTCTAAAAAATCGATATTATTTCCCTTGTCAGAGGCTGATAATAAATCTTTAGAATATCAGATGAAGATTGAATCTACTTTAACCTTAATTTTAAAAATTAAAAATAAAGCAATCTGCTTTAGTTATAATACTAGTAATAAATTATGGAATCAATTCAGATTGTTATGGTGTCAGTTCAGGAAATCAGATAGAACAGAGAACAATTAAGAGCATGGCTAAGGATGGACAAACCTCTACATGTTTAGAATTTCATTTCCGATAATCACTAAGACAATGGAAGTTCTGAATCAGAAAAAAAGCTGGAAAAAAAAAATTCTAAGGAGATTTTTCTCTTTCCTATTCCTGAACAGAGGACATAGGCTAGGGTCCTGCTATTTCACAAAGTCATAGAAATCTGAATTAGTAAAGCTATCAGAGAGACATTAACATTACTTTTCAATGCATTCTAAAATTAAACCCTCCCTATGGATGAGAAGAATTCTGTAATGCTGACTTTAAACACACAATTGAGATGTCCTGAAATATTTCTATTTACAAGTCTTTTATCAGTCTCAGCCTGTAATGCTCAGAAAAGACAAGCAATTCTTCCCCTATTATAGTATCATTTAGCAACCCTGGATCTTCCACCCTATTCCTACCTTATTTATGGAATATATATTGAAAAAATAATAGTTTGTGCATTCCCATAACTCACCTCAGTGACCAATCTTAGGCAAATCTTAAATGAAGCTTTAAACAAATCTCCCCAGAAGAGTTTTGACAACATAAGAAACTGCACGATCAAGTTTGCAAGCTGGGTAACTACCTTTCAAACACAGGCTGACTAGCCATGAAGGCTGGACAAAGAAATCGAGTTCCTGATCAGTGGGGTCCCAGAACAGCATTTTGGCAGGAGTAACTGTAAAGAAACAAACACCTACACACCATATTTTCATGTGTGTATCCTCCATTTTATCAACTGAAAAAAGCTTACTTCACAGTAGCACTGTTAGAGAGGAAGTTCATTATGAAGAGAGGCCTTCTCTGCTAGCAGTGAGCAGAGCTGAGGCCTTTGACATTCATGAAGAAGCATTTTTAAAGCAATGTAGGATACCTCAGTACAGATGAGGCGGGTGAAGAAGCAGTTTCAAGACTGAGTTTGGTTGTTTTTAAGGGGATTTATGTGATGTGATGCCTGCTGCAGCAGAGAGGTGGATTCTGTGATCCTAAGAGTCACTTCCAGTCTGACGTTCCTATTCTACAGGCAGAGACTGGGAAAGTATCGGGGAAGTAACAGCAGCAACTTACACCAAGACCACAGTTGTTCACTGCCTGGGTTAGAATCAAACTTAAATACAAAAGGAAAGAAACCTGCTTTTCAGGCTACCATGACAGAGAAAAAAGGAAAACAGCACAGCTAAAATCACAGCACATAGGAAGGGTCATAGGGTTACCAAGTCTCCTACAGGCTACGTTAAGTAAAACTCATAACTGATTAAAAAAAAAAAAAAAAAGTCCTTACCTGCTCTCATCAAATCTGCTGCTGAGTAATCAACAGTATAAAGTGCTTCTTCTGTCATCCTCACTTAATCTCTTCTACTTTATCTGCTTTTGATTTTTCCTAGGCATCAATAGACATAATATTAAAAAAGAAAAAAAATCAGTATCAATGAAAGCACATTGGTGTTGCAGAGGAGGCTTCTATTTGAACAACAATCTATTCAAGTGAAGCCAAAGAAGGATTACAGAGAATGTACCACCAGAGCATTATTTTATCTCAGTGAACAGAAGAAGGGAAAAAGAGGTGTATTTGCAAATGAACATACAGTTTTTAGAACCCTGAAGGAGCACTTCCCAAGGTCTATCTAGCAAATACTCCCTGTGATGGACAGAGAAATCTCTGCATGTCAGCAAGGGAGCTTACACAATGGGATTTCAGTCTCACCTGCTCTCATCAATCCTGTCTGGTAAAGCCAGTAGGATACCATACAAAAAGTAGGAATGCAAATTTCCTCAGCCACAGTGCTCAGACAGCAAGGAAAAGGCTTCTATCAGCCAGCATCCAAAATAACCCAAGGTCAGATTTCCTGGAACTCGGCTGCAGAGGGCAGGCACTTCAGTGTACAACCCTTTGCCATTTTCGTATCTCTTGATTCTCTCCAGGCTACTGATTTACATCTCCCACCTGCTGGGTAATCATACACTACCTATCAGGAAGATTTGTTCACACTGTCACACGGATTGCTGTTTTTAATCTCTGGATTGCTGAAGTCCAAAATCTCAGGTGACTACCTTCCAATACAGTTCCAAATGTAATCTGAAGGAGTTTCTAGCTGTGTACAGGACTGTACAGTCTTGCTTGGCAGGTGTTTTGAAATTATTTTCCATCTCATCTTGTTGCCTTTCAGCAGGCAGATGAAATATTTCTTGAGCATCTGGGTTGACATGTATTTGGGGTTTTACACTTAGTCAAAAAAATATTTATCCAACAGATGGAAACATGATAAACTAGTCTCTAAAGTAAGCATACTTCTTGAAAATCTTAAGCCTGAGTCAACATCCATAGTTGGCAGTAGACTGTTATGATTTCAAAAGTGTCACTGCACACAATTGAGAAAATGTCAGAATCAATCCTCCTTCTTGATATAAAAAAATCTGTTTAGAACCTAAGAAACATATGGGTAATCTGAGTAATTGAGAAAAATCTAATGTCTTAGAGGAGCTACTTATACACAGGATGAGTCAAAATTACATTTGCTTTATGTAATGTAATAAATTAACCCAATCTTTGTAAAAATCCTCAGTAAGGCTTGATCTACAACTAAAGGCTTTTGCCATCGTAGCCAGGTTGGCTAAAAGGGTGACAAAAAAAGTTCACAACCCTACTTAGTACTTTTATGTAGTAATGCACTCCATAAAGGCATAACTCTATTTGAGAAAATAAAATTGCTTCTGAGTTTATTTTATTGAGCTGTAGAGGCAAAAGAATTATCTGTTTAAGTTGTTTTTATGCAAGTGAGAATTGCCAATGTAAGCACAGAAAACTATGGTAGGAAACAAACTAAACACTGGACCTAAACTAAGCAACAAATTTAACACTGGCCATCTTTTGATATTAAGTTCCACATCTGAACTTTGCAGACAGAATTTTTATCCAACTAGTAATGGGCAGTAAAGCTGTGTTTGTATTAGTAGGCACAAATACTGCATCAGTTTTCCTTTACTTCCATCACATATTGTGGCCTCAGAGTTACAGAGAACTGAAAAACCTTCTGGGCATGTAGACATAATAAATTCTTTCCTAACAAAAAATTAGTCACCCTAACATTTTGATTGTACAACTTATCATAAGCCACAGGAAAAAAAAGATGTGGCATTTCATCCTCATGATCCAGTTTCCTTAAGTACTCAAAATCCTCAAGTTTCAGTGATCTTGACTGTTCAGTACTTCTGAAAGCCACAATAACATTTGCCTTAGACCCCTCCTACAAATTCGTAATTACTCCCAAAAGTGTTTTTTTCACTTGTTCAAATACACACAGTAGAACAATTAGCAAATGTGTTCTGGTTTGTAGCAACTTGCCTTTGCCTTTGCTTGTATACATCTGTCACATATGTCATAAGACTTCACTTGTCAAGGATACAGCCATTGAGGTGCTTTCCAGTAGCACATACATCTGCACATGAACTAAGCATATTGTATCACATTTATCTAAATCAGAGTGTATCTGAGAGTCATCTATTCAATTACACTCACACAAATGTCATTAAACAGAAACCTTTCAGGTTGAAATCTTTTTTTGTGGATCTCACTTATTGCTATTGGTTACTTTTCAGATCAAACTATTCAACCCAGGTAATTTAAATTCTGAGGTGTTTCCTATTTTTAAAATGCTTTAGTTTGCAAAATTAATGTGTTTTATTTTTCTTAACATGTAAATACATCTTTTGTTATGATTTCTGCTTTTATTTATTATTATATATTATTATTTCTAATTATTTATGCAATTATATATAAAAATTATATTTAAATAAGTTTCATGGAACTAAAAAATCAGATCACAACCCTATGGAACTAGTAAAGTTATACTCGATCACAAGTAATTTTTCCCCAGAAAAGTCTCTCTGAGTTCTACAGGACTGTTCAGTGAATATTTTTTGTAAAGGTAAGCATTTGTGCAGTCAGACCTTAGTACATAACATGATACTTCACTGCTTTCTCAAAAAAGGTGCTATTAACCTGCATATTACACTTACTCATTGCTCATAAATTGTCACATCACACAGAAATTGTTTTCCTTCTCCTCCATCTGTATCCTAAATTTTAAAAAACCTCTGATTTCACCATCAGACACACTGAGGAGCTCTCACAGGTGTCACACATACTTCAGCAGAACTAATTCACCATTTTTACAGTGCTGTTGATAGATGTTTCAGTCTTAAAAATGTATTGAGAGCCACCATTTCTCAAAAGGCTTCAGAAGAAACATACTTTTAAGCTTTATTTCAATCAATAATAAAAAACAAAGATTACACGGGCAAAAAATGTTGTGTTGTTATTTGTTCTCCTAGGTCTCAAATCAGCTGACAGTAAAATTCCTGACCTTCTCTGTTGCAGTTATCCTCTAAAAGGCTGGAGGAGGGAAATGCCTTTTTTTTTTTTTTTAACCATAGTTGCTTAGGTGCTGAATACACATGAACATGCAGAAAGATCCAGAAAATCAGACTGGGAGTTGAAAAGAATACAAAGGCCTGCAGGGAATTAATTAATTCTTACATATGCCATAGCCTTTTTTCAAAAAACAACCCTGAGGGACCAAGTAGCACTTAATAATCAAGCAATGGTTAGAATTACTCAGGCCCTAAATATGATTTAAAAGTTGATGTTCACAGTAAGATAACAAAGCTCAAATGGTCAGGAGTCAGAGACTTTTCAAATGTGTTGCACTAGACTATGCTCTTCTTTCCCAAATGAGAGGCTGAGGATGCTGACAGAAACCTAGCAGAATTTAAAAACCCCTCCAACTGAAACAACTGAAATGCTGCTCACCAGATGATCTTAAAATCAGCAGTATGATGAATGGACTACCCAACTCCAGGATTTCTGCTGAGTTCTAAAAAGATACTGGTTCTCTTAGCCAACTCCATCAATATGTTATGGCTCCCAACCCCATGCTAGCTCTGCTGCCAGCCTTTCATAATTTGCAATTACGAGTTGCCAAAACCTGCTTTAGACTGTACTCTGGCAAAACTCCCGCTGCGCAGCAGACATGCTGAGGTAGTGCTGAAGGAAGTACCGTATGTGGAACACCAATCTATAGTGGTTCAGAAAAGGGGAGAGGAAGTTTGAGTTTAAAGAATGCTCATTTTACACATAGTTTTTAAAATACAATTTTTTAGTTATGGATTGATTTCCTTTACATAAAGCAAATAATACTCATGTTCAAAGCTACACAAATGCTGCAGTTCTCATGCTAAAGCTTGTAAAAGCTTTGGTGACAAATTCCTATATGGCTCATTACCTCTGCTTACTGGACCTATTACCTGTCTTTAGCAAAGTCTGTGTAAAAAATGAAATGGCCTCTGTCTTTTTGTTTTTACCTATAGGGTATATACTATGTTACCAATTTCCATTGAGAACCATACTAAACATAAGTGCAATAAAGCACTGTGCGTTCAGTTATTTAAACAGAGTTTGAACACAGAGATATAGGGTTTGATCCCACTGTGCTTTAGTATTCCATTATTAGGCTACCTCATGAAAATGAATGCATTCATTGCTCAGAGCAAGTCCTGCTTCATCTGAATAAGACTGCAGAATCAGCCTCCTCCTATCGCCTTTCCTCATGGGCTTATGTGCTAGAGCTCCTGTAAACAACCGCAGTCTCAGAAGACAAGCCTTGGCAAGAAATCCATAATTCTACTAATTTCACAAGTGTTTGAATTACATAACCTTCTTCAGTTCCATCATTATAACAGAACGAGCGTATTTCCCTCCATTCGCTGCTGTAGTATTTTACAGTAACAACTCAGAAGAATAAAAGTAGCAATAGTCTCACTGTATTGTCTGCAACTCATGCTATAGAATTAAGTGGTGTACTGGATTTTATGCAAGGTCTTAAATTTATCAGTTTTCAGATTATGGGAAATAAAAAAAAAATAAAACCAGGGAAAGTTCTCTCAGTTGTAGCTTTATAAAAAGATGAATAGTGAAGCTTTTCAAATAGTAAAATCTCATATATAGATAAGACACATTTCTGTCCAGGTACCCCCATTTTAGTTTTGAAACAGAATACCATCACCTACCAGCTTAGTCCTTTGTTATTAACCTAATAAGTAGCTTCCATTGTGAACACCCTTGTATTCTATCATGTTTCCCTCTCTCTCAACCTAGCACATATTGGCATAATTTTTTTACGCAACAGTGAATATAGAGATAATTTATTTTCAAAGGGGAGAAGGTACTAATTCCCTACAGTCTGTCTGAATATGTTAGCTTTTCAAACCATGCAATCAGTGGATGCATCTACACGACTCCTGAAGTTCAGATCAGGAGTATGCTTTTGAAGTGAATCTCATGTTCCTTCCCTCCTACCTTACTTTGTTTCACACAGCACAGGTCAGAGAGTACAGCTAGAT
The DNA here is from genome assembly GCF_000700745.2 of Antrostomus carolinensis. NCBI lineage: Eukaryota > Metazoa > Chordata > Aves > Caprimulgiformes > Caprimulgidae > Antrostomus > Antrostomus carolinensis. Next base: position 63,377 of record NW_010324152.1, read on the forward strand.
ATCCCCCAAATGAAACAAAGCTGAAAGATGCACTCCAATCTGCTCCAACTATTAATGGACTCTCAGTTCGCAGGAACAAACTGGAGCTAGTTCAAGGCAGATTCCCTCCTTTTCCCAACTCAGATACAATGTGAACATCAGGTTCTCAGCACCAGCTACAGGTTGGCTCTTACTGCACACCACTGCTTGCTAACATAGACAAGGACAATACCAGCTCAGGGCAGTGGGGAGGCTGGAGCCAAATTTTGCATGGCAGGATGTATTTCCTTCTTCTACCTCAGCTTTCCTCTAAAAAAAATTTCCTTTGATGACATTATTTTAAAAGTAGATCTTTTTGTTTGCACAGAAGGAATGGATGCAAGTTAGATTCACGTATGTCAGGAAGTGCAAGATGGAAACTCTGAGTTCTAGCAGCCACAGCCTGGCACGATACATGCACGTATGTGCATGTTATCTGCATGTACACAGATTAATATATTCAACGTGTGGTTTACATAGTTCTTTTTATCATGTTTAGAATCTGCTATCATGCTTCTCCTGTGACTCCAACACATTTTACCTGTAGTTTAAAAACCTATGTACTTATTTTGTGGTAAACAGCTTCATGTCTCCATTGAAGCACTTTTAAAAAATGCAGGTTTGGAAATCACAGCTAAATCAGTGAGAGAGAACTAAGAAATCTGTTAGATTCATAAAATGCACTTATTTAGTCTGCATATGAACTCATGATTGAGATGAGTTTTGCTATTTTTGAAACACCACCATGGAAATGCTGAGGAGGATGGATGAACTAACTTTATTAGAAGACTGAACTGTTTTTTTAAAACAACTCAAATTTTTCTGGCAAACAAAATGAAAAATAAATGTATGAATAGAATATAACAGAATAGAATATAACAGAATAGAATAGAATAGAATAGAATAGAATAGAATAGAATAGAATAGAATAGAATAGAATAGAATAGAATAGAATAGAATAGAATAGAATTGAATTGAATTGAATTGAATTGAATTGAATTGAATTGAATTGAATTCTTTCAGATGGAAGAGACATAAAATTATCATATAGTTCCAACTGCCTGACCACTCCAGGGCTGACCAAAAGTTAAAGCATGGTATTAAGGGCATTGTCCAAATGCCTCTTAAATACTGACAGGCTTGGAGTGTCAACCACCTCTCTAGGAAACCTGTTCAAATTATATATTCACAGAATCTTAGTCCATATAAAACATAGATACAAATTTTTATAATCTAGAGATTTGGTGATGTAGGTTAATAAAATTGTCCTAGAAGAAACCAAAACCAGCAGGGAGCATTTTGTGAAACCAAGCTAAACTCACAAAAATACAGGATTTTTTTACGGTATAAAATATAAAAATATTATTAACATTGCAGATGTTATTTGTAGTCATTTAGTAACTTTTCATTTTCATGCTTTCACCTGAAACATTTCAGGATTAGTTACTCTGCAGCAGAAATCTCATAAGACAATAAAAAAAAGACTTATTAGAATCAGTGAGAGAAAACAGCCAGTGTATAAATATAATATAATATTATATTAAGAATAATATTTATAGGAGATACAGCTTGGTTGGATGTAGCAACTTGGGATTTAAACTGAAATTTATAACTGAACAAACAATATGAAATATAATATCATTTTGTGGGTATTGGACAGCTTAGTGCATTCCTAATGGCAAGCCTCTCTAACATGAAAGCTATTTAGAGGCTCAGATGGAATATACCTGCGCTGTTAGTTTGGTTTACAGAGATGTACATCACCACAACCAGCATCATGTCACCTATTTTTGCAGTTCAAGGAGGGGCTAATGGCTGTATAGGTATAGCAGAGTGGGATACTATTTCCACTTTAGAAGTGCTCTTGTCACTTGAAATTGGCAAAAATGGAGGAAGAAACTTGTGCTATTTCCACATATTCTGTGTCCTCTGCTACCCAGTCTGCCTTCTCTGTGCACTCAGAAAACTGATATGATGACCACTAACTGCCACGTGGGCTAGCCTGAGCAATGCCACCACTGCCCCCAGCGCACTGTGAGCGCCCACTCGGCCCCATCAGTCTGTGTTTCCCTCCACTCAAGAAAATCGACAGTGATGTCTCTGGCAGTACAGACACCTGTGTCTACACACACCTCCAGGAGGGCCAGACTGAGAACGCTTCAGCATTTCCCTTCCATCTCCCACATCCTTCATACAGGTGACAGCACCACTAAATTACTAAGTATAGTGCAGTCCTACAGCTTTTCTCCATTTCCTCAACTATACTTGCCAGATTGCCTCAGTTCCTAAATATGGCAAGTGAGATTGAAGAGGTGAGAAAAGCAGTGGTGCTGCATGGGAAACGGAAATAACAGCAGAAAAAAGGGCTTAATCCCTACCTCCACCTGAAGCCCCATTCCATCCCATTCCATGGGATCACCCACAGCATGCGACCATTTCTATTTTTAAGTGATATATTTTCTAACATGAGTCAGTTACCAATCTATTTCTGATCTGAACAGGAAGGACAGCGAAACAACTTGAATCACAGCTGAACCAAAATTAGAACAGAAAATGGATCAGTTCAGTTCCTTTATTTATACTAACCAACTTTAGGTGTACTTATATGAGTCAATCAGAATAAAAAAATAATGTCCATAAGCTCCTTCTGTAGACTCTGAGGATCAGAAGCTGGTTTAAAGTGTATTTTGAAATACAGAACTGGCTATTGGAAGGGGCCTGCTCTCTCCAAAGTTTTTACTTAGAAAACTGGCTAAATAATTCAGCCAGTTAAATTAAGTGATCATCTGAGGGATGGTGACAATAGCATGCCAAGCAATGCATGCAAGATTCACCTCTCCATCACCTTGGTTTTATGATGGTGCTTGTGCGGATCGAAGCACCCTGACAGAGATGGGAGCTTCTAAACACCGGTATAGAACAGGGCAGCAAGTTGAACGTGAGTCAGCAATGCATTTCTGCAGTGATGAAGGCAAACCACATACCCAACTGCATTAGCACATGCATAGCTAGCATATTGGGGAAGCTATTATTCCCCTTTGCTCAGCACTTGTGAGGCCACATCCAGAATACCTTTTACTGGAATACTGTGTCCAGTTTTGGCACTCAGTATAGGAGAGAGAAAGACAAACTGGAAGGAGTCCAGAGGCAGCCTCCCCCAAAGGCTAGGGGACTGCAGCACATTACATGAGCTGAGACTAAGAGAACCGAGTTTGCTTAGCAAGTAAAAACAAAAAAAGTCTGCAAGAAACCCAAATGCAGTTTTCTAGCACCTAGAGAGCAGTTACAGAGAAGACAAAAGCAGACTTTCCAGAGGTGTGCAGGGAAAGAACAAAAGACAATTCTGACTGTGCACAAGGAAAAAAATCTTCACCATGAGAGCAGCGAAGCACTGCAGCAAGGCCCTGGAGGGGCTGCACAAACCCCATCTGTGGAGGTTTTCAAAACCAAACAGGACAAGGCCCTAAACCTCTGAGATTAACCATGCCTTGAGCAGGACTGTGAACCAGATGACCTCCACACCTCCCTTCTGTTGACCTTAAGTCTGCAATTCTAAAACTGAGACTCACACATCACGCATACGAATATACATGTTACAAGCATGACATGAACTGGTTAAAAAGCAATATAAAATACTTTAAAAAGCAAAAGGTCATGCCAATGTGTGACATCAGAAGCCTTTTCTCCATTGCAGAACAGTGATACTCTAAAATGACACTAAAGAAAAGAAGACATTTTTACTAATAAGACTATGATGTTATTGAGGACATCCAACTATTAGATCAACAAAATAAGCTGGATGGCATCGGAAATGCAATGAAGCACCAAGATGGCAGATAAAACTCATTAAAATATTAAATGTATAAGCTTTATTAAAACTGCAGAAAGACTGCTGTCTGCACAATCTGCTGAAGCCCTGCTGTTGGTTCTTCAAACTAACTCATCTGTCTCAAAATTCCTTTGGAAAACTTGCAAACAGAGAGTTACAGCAAACAGAGACATTAGTAGAAATACAGAGGCATCTTGATGTAAAAAGACAGAGATTGTGGTGGTTAATACATAAATAGCTCTTCTTTTAATAGCCCAAAAGACAAAAGTAATTTTCAGCACCAAGGATGCTGTTAAAGCTAGTTGCATGCGAGGAAAAGGGGGAGGGAAAAATCTGTGTCTTTTTCAAGCTGTTTTGACTACTAACAACTCAGCTGCAAGATAAATTCAATATGCGTAATATATGCAGCATGTTTACATTTGGCATTTACAGCTGCACTTAGGTAATTTTACAGATGTATGTATAGATAAGCATAAGATCAGGCATGGATACAGCAAACTGCTCAATACAAAGATGGAGATTACTTGTTTAGTTGCCTAGCAATAAGATCTGATTCCTGGAAGATAACAAATACTGATTAGAGAATGGAATAGAATTATTTAATGTATCTAATGTATCATACAAAGAGGAATATAAAGCTATTGAAGAAAGGGAAGTGCTAGGCCAGAAAAATCAATTATATACAGTGAAACCTATTCAGGAAATACACAATATGAAGAAACTACAATATCTAAATTAAAGAAAGCCTCACTGTTTACTCTGTCAGTATTTTTTATCGTTCTTCTTCTTTTAGCAGAAAGTCTAATTCCATCTTGGCTAATGGATACAGCTTTTGAATTGCTGTGTTTTAACTTTCTCCAGACCCCTCAATACTGTTTGGAAGCTGGAGAGAATGAGAGAGAGACTTTTAAAAATTGAACTGGATGAACAGGATGACATTTCTCTTCTTGGAAAACACAGTATGATACTAATGGAAAGCTTGATGACATTTACTACACTGGTGGAGAGGCAAAAGTCCACACTTATGTTTTATTTGTTATGAAAAGCTTTAAAATTGCACTGATGCCTTTTAACACATTTATAAGGTCTCTTCTCTCAGTTCTTTCAATATTACAATTGTTTTTCTCTCAGTACTTCAGAGATAGAACAGGAAGATCACAAACCAAGGATAGGTAGCATACTACAAGTCCAGCACATATTGGAAGGACTCACTTCTTGGAGCAGTACTTACATTGATCTTTTTCCCTTATAATTGAAATTTAAATAGATTAGTCTACATAAAACCAGGAAAACAGAGGCCACTAAATGGTATTCCAGCACTATCAGCAGTGTGGACTTGTAACAGACTACTCGTGCATTATTTAAACTTGAAAGAAGACACGTGTCTCCTCTTTTCGCTATTTCCAACCTTTCTTTAAAACATTCCCCTTCAACAAAGCCTTTAAAACAGTACTTCCCAAGATCTGCTTCTGTTGGACCTGTCACTTAACAGTATTCCATCTGCTTGGGACAGAAACAGTCATAAATTTCTCTCATGTGTCCTGTTACACCAGCATAAATATAGAGTAACTCCACAGATTTCCTGTGTGACGCACTTACTTGGGGTTTGTCTACACAAGGAAGTAAACATAAAGGAAAAGTAGCCTCAATTCCGAGCACAGTACCAGCTCTGAACTAACTCCCAGTATAAACATTCTTACCACACAGAAAGCAAAGGCAGCTTTTCCCACTCTGAATACCCATTAAACTACTTTGAACAAAGACAGTCCTAGTAAAATCCAAAGGTGTAATCACATTCCACAATGCAGCATGTCACAAAAGTAAAGTTTCAGTATCAGAAGCAGCCTGTCTTCCATCTAGTCATATATAGTCTGCTTCTCAAATGTTGCTTAATTTAATTTAGAGGCAGTTTGAGATACTGTACACAGCTGTGCATTTTGGCATGAAAATACTCTT
>NW_010324152.1:69206-80602 GCF_000700745.2 Antrostomus carolinensis
AGCCCATAACTTTGTACTTAAACAGCACCAAGTTTTCCATTAAGACAATGCCTTTATTTCTTAATCTTCCTTCCCCAGTTGCAGAAACTGATACCCAGACTAATTAACTACATTTGATTTGGTCTTGTACTGTGGCTCCTTTGTCCTTGTTACAGCAGTGTGAAACACCCTTAAATGGGACATAAATCATATTTACCACATAAAAGGTCTTAATAAAACAGGAATTTACATTACTGATTTTTCTATGTTGTTCAGATACTATAGTGAGAGAAACTACTCAAACATCTATAAAAGCAAAAGCAGACCAAAATGGTGAAGATTTTGACATATGAATCATAATAAGTAATTCAACCAGTGTTAATTCATTGAGATGCAAATTGATTGTCTGTCTTATTACAGTACTTTCTGTATAGTAGTAATTTACAGATTTCTAATAATTTAATCATCTACACTCCTACCACCTACATGCTAAAAAAGCTAAGAGCCAATAGTACTTATTTGCACACATCCCTTAGAGGGAACTTGCTGTTTACAGAGATCTGTCAGTAAAAAATAGATGGGCTGGGATGAAAAGCATTGCTCCTAGGTCTTTCTACAAACATTCGCAATTGTGAGTGTACAGAAATGTGCAGTCAACCCTCTCTACCCATCTTTCTCACAGATCCTCAGAACAATTTGGCACTAAGGAAATCCATGTGGTCAATATAAAAAAATCATAATCTCATTGGAAAAAAACTGTAGAAGGAGTAGGGACACAGAGTTGGCTCTGATCTCTTGTTGATTCTCTCAAGTTTCATATACATTCTGTGGTATAAACAGTGATTTCAGAGTTTCTGAAAAAGAACAAGTTGGATAGAAACCTCCAAGGTGGAAGTAATCAGTTTCCTCATTTGAGGCAACATGGTAATCTTTGCATCTATTCTGATATCATAATTACAGAATCCTATTTTCACTTTTTTTTCCTATGGCATAAGAAATAATAGCTTGAGCTATTATTTTCACTGTCACATGCACCTGTAATTCGAGCTCTGCTCTTCACTCCTTTTTTTTATTTTGGTCTCTTTTGAGAAGTCACAAGAAATTAAACATACTAAGTTTGAACTCTTAATTCATTGTGAAAGTAGTACTGCTGTCTAATCCACTTTTCTCTTTCCATGTCACTATTGGCTTAAACAATATTCAAAGATCTGCTGCCAATTACATAGCAAAGACTATGTCTCATTTGTAAGATGAATTGAAAGGAACAGGAATTTCTTAACATACTTACAATACTCACCACTTGAAAACAAATCTATGTTGCCAGTGTACAAGACAATGTATCTTACTTGGTGCATTGTGACAATAACAGGTTATTCTGCATTTGACATTTTCCAACACTTCACACTGCACCAGAAACCAAAGTAATTCATATTCCCAACCAAGATCCAGTAATCTTGGTTAATTATGGTTACTTCAGTGTATAGAATGTGAAAGGGAGATGCTCCAGTGAATATTTATACACCCCCTGTATGAAGTGTGACTACTCTTTCCTTTTTATCTAAACTATACACCAGCAAACAGCCAAAAAACTGTCTTAGAAATTAAATTTGACAGCAAAACATATGTTATATATATATGTAGCCCAAAATGTTTTAGTTGGGCCTAACAGCAAAGGTTATCAAGCTAAACGTACCATAAATTCTACTCACAGCATCATAAGCAAGGTAGTAATGCCGCTGTTTCTTCAATTAGATGTCTGTATGGTGTATGCTGCTTTAGGTAGTGTTATCTTCCTCCTTTTTTACCACACAAATCTTGCCTTCACCGTCCATTGATAAAATTCCTTTCAAAAATTAGTAATTATAAGGCTTGCATAAATCCTGCAACTGAGTAACAAAAAAGACATGTTGGTGCAAACGTACTTTGTATACCTTTATCTACAGACTCTGAGATTTACACTCACTGTCTAAGCAACCATACTTAAAACTGAGGTAAAGCCAGTGTTGCACTCTCTCACTGCAAGTAGGAAATATCCATTCCACTTTCTGTGTCTGTTGTCCTCTTAGCCAGGTACACCTCGGGCACATCCTGCCTATGAGGTAAGATGTTGTCCTTTAAGTGAATCCCTTTGAATTCTCCCTCTTAAAAACCAGTCCATGAAAGCAAGAACCAGTATTATAGTAGTCTGACCATCATTTTTTAGAAGGGGTTAATTACAGTTGTTATCTGTAATAGGTTATAACACCATACAGAGAAGATGGCATGGTATGAGGCTAGACCATCAACTGACATCAAAAGGAGAGCAATGGTGTTCTCGGCTCTTTTTTTTCCGGGCAGCCCTAGTTGCATTAGTAGTGCTTTCCCTTCAAGAGCTGAGTGACAGCAGTTCTGAGAGGGGACAGCAGAAGTGACAACTTTGCATCTTGTAACAGAATGAATGGTTTGAAACATCACAGTGCCAACCCTTTTCAGATCAGCTCTAGCAAGACTGGGGAGTGAGATTTCTGACATCAGTTTTGTTTGTTTACTTTCCAGTAAAATTGCTACCTGTGAAAGCTTCTTTTGAATCCTGAGGTTCACTAATTCTGAGACCTTGCTGGCCTAGAGTATAAATACTGAAGTACTGGGGTTTTTTCTCTTTTTCTTGATAGCTGGCTAGAACCCAAAGAAAAGTATGAATGCTTCTCAGTAATATTTCCAGGGATTGGGGGGAAAAAAAGATATTAAATTTAATCAGATAAAATAAATATATAATATTCTTGATATGACTTCATATCTGAAAACATAAATACCATGGTGATATTCTTCATTTTTTTAAAGAAGCCTAAAGACTTATTTTAGATTCTTTCTGCCTAAAACACGTAAATCAATGAAACAGCCATTTGAATAAATGAGCAACATTTGACTGAATGAAGGAGCAATAACTAACTGATCAAATTTTGCCATACCAACTAGGATGTGTTTTTTGTTGAAATATCCTTGATCTTGATAAAGACTTGTAACTTGTGAGACCCATCTGTCCTGCAAAGATTTGTGGAAAGAGACCACTATCAGAACAGAGGACATCATTAGTGAGTTTAATATATCTGTGGCACAAATATCAGACCTTCAAATGATGTATCTTAGTCAGAGTTTCTGCAGATCTGAGCAGTCACTGGACCCAAACATGAATTATAATTCTTTTTAGAAGACTTATTTCCATTGAGAACTGACAACAATCTCCAACAAGTATAGAGTTAAATTTCCTACTCCACTTTCACACGGGTGCTCAAGGTAGGGTAAAGAGGCCAAACTGAACTAGGTAAGATTACACTCAAATTTTAGAGGGTCTGCACAACTTTGATAAGAGGAGAGAAAGGCTTTCAGAAGTGTCCAAAGCCTAGCCTCTAGAAGGTCAAGCACATACCCAGGTGGGTTGGGGGTTTTTGCCTTTATTCTATCTATCTGATGTTTCTAAAGCTGTTTTGATACAATTTGGGCAGGACAAAGCTTGTTACAGATAAAATTCATCTTCTGCAACTTGATTTCTACTACTTCGCAACTATTGCTAACTCAACAAAGAAAAAACACTTAGAGGGGAGCACTCTGCACCCAAAGTTCACCTACAGTCAATTCAAATGGAGTATAACTGTTCTTGATGTCTTTCTTTGCCTTTCCTCTTCATGTTGCACTGCTGCTAACAATTCACAGAGTGCAAAGCAATCGTCAGTCCCTTTAAGCATAGTCTTCTTAAATAAAGTATCTTTCCTGCGAGTGACTCTCTTGGCAATGCATTATCTGTAGATACAATTGTGTGTTAAACAGGAAGAGTACAATGTTTCTAATGGAGCTAGATGAGAAAATCAGAGTTCTTATATTTGAAGCAAGCATCCTATAGCTCTGCTCTCCGCTAATTCTCTGAGAGCTGCTGCACTGAATAAATTAGTCATCAGAGTATACAATATGGATAAAATGGTGAGGCAAGTTCATCCATGACAAGACTAACATTAAGTCAGTAGTTACAAGGCTACGTCCTTTTGTGTTTGTTTAAGGCCTAAACAGAGTTCCACTTGCTAAAAATACAGCAAGAGTTTATAGAAGGAAGAAAGGCTTTTGATTAACTCAACAGCGTTTTTAACGTCACTCTCAGTGACTCCCAGTGGGCTCAGCTCTCAGTGTCTGCACAGTGCTGAAACTAGAAATTATCTATAAATTTAATCTCTAGAAAATTTTGTAATTCAACTCAATATCATCTCTATCTAGGGATCCAGCTATTTCCATCTGAAACTAACATGTGTCCATGGGCAGATACGTTAACTTGGATTCGCAGCAGGAGGGACTTGTGTTTTGGACACACAGCTTGTAAATGCTAAGCCTGAAAACCTTACAAAATTAAAGTAATTTCAGTAAACCATTTATATTAACCAGAATAACTACCTAGTATGAAATGATTCTTACTTCTATTTTTTTAATTAAAAAACCAACAACAACCCCTCCCCACAAAACCAAACAGAAAATCCACTTCCTTTTTACCAAGAAAATCCAGGGAAAAATGCTCCAGTTGGAGATTCTTCTGATTACAGGTATTTTACAATAAGCATACATACAGTTTACCTCCCACCCACCCCTCCTCTCCCCTCCACCTTGCAACCCTTCAAGAGATTGCTCCCCAACCATAGTACAGCAATTCCTCCTAGTCCCGCAGCTGCACGTGAGGCCGCTGCCAGGCAGCCAGGCCATACTAGCTCAGAACTTGCAAAAAAAGAAGTAATGCTTCATAACCTTTTCTTTTCAGACCTTCCATTTTTACTCAAAATTGCACAAGAGAGAATATAGACAAACGGGATCATGTTATTCAAATAAATCTCTGAAGTCTTTTTTACCTTTTGTTAATAATTATTCAGTTCCTATGTTCCCTAAACTCGTGAATCTGGCAAATTGGAAATAATTCTATGGCGCTGAAATTGCTTGTACTGCCCCAAAGAATTAAATATTTTCAATCTGCAGAACATATTTAATATTTTCCTGCTTAAGTATTACTGTGTGACATGAAATCATACCACACAAAGCCAGAAATACCTACTGGTTAATAAAAACTAGCTTCAGAGTCAGATCTAGCTTTTTTTTTTAACATCGGAAGGTCTTCAGACGTTTGGCCTGATGTAGGTCACGTTCTGATAGTGGTTTCGGTTCCCTTCTCAAAGTAGGTATAAGCAACAATTTGGGTACAAATGGGAAAAAGCCTCCTTTATACAATTTCTTCAAAAACCAAACTGATTTCACCAAAATAGGAAAAAAATAGATAATTTCAATTAGTAGCCACACTTGCTACAAATGGATTAAGGATGAAAGAATGGCAATATAAAAATACTCTACAGAAATGCAAAACATTTTTAACATATTGTAGATTGGATTTAATAAAGGGGATCATAGGTCAGTCTGGAGAAATGCTCTTTATTGCAATATAATGGTTTAATGTTCTCGAAGCTATTTAAAAATACGGGTTTGTATTAACATGCTCATCTGTACAAGTAATAATCTTTTTATAGTAAGGAAAGGTTTTGAACTTTTCAGACAGCTAATAAGGGAAAATAGAAGGACTTCATTAACTTCCAAAAGGTTAACCTGGATTTATAACTATTTGCCTGATTTCCCTGTATTTTTGCTTCCTCTTTTTGACTGAAAATGCTAAGTAGCTTTTCCTCACCCTTTTCCTATCTCAAGTGGATCTTTGATCCCTAAATAACAGAAAATCTGTCCCTCACAGAAATCTAACAGAGTATTAATGCTATCTGTCGTTAATAAAAATTATACTAACAGCAACCATCAACAACTATTATGTGCGAATATTACCTTAAACTCTAAGACTTAGACACCCTACATTGCTGCTCATGGAAAAGCAAGGCAAACAGCAAGGAGTAGCTCACTATGTCCAATAAAAGCCCTTTTCTACAAGAAATTAAAAGTATGTACATGTCCTGTGGTGTATTCCTAGTGTTTCCTACACACACAAAGTGTGACACAGCATTTTCTGCAATGAAAACGATAACACAAAATTATTTTGATAATACCAATTGCAGTATTTTAATAATAGTAAGTAATTTCCTATCCAAGATTCTGAGTTCATCAATAATATATTTTTATAAAGGTAAGAGTAATGCAGTGCAGCTATAGGCCACTCTGACACTCCTGCAATTCAATCAAGTGCAATTTGTGTTCAGCTCCAGTAGGTGTTTATGAATATGGTAAGTACTGCCTATAGAAGATGACTGCCACCAAACCCCTTAAGCAGGCAGATTACAATGGAATCAAGCCAATACATTTTAAAACTGATACAAGGATTGCTGCTTCTTAAACATTGTACAATTAAACCACAGAACTCACTAAGACATGATATCAGAGGGGCCTAAAAGGTGTCAAAATGAGACAGTAACATAGAAAATTGAAATACTAATAACCATAAAAATTACAAATTATAGGCATGCTTTAAGGTAATTCAAACATGAATTGGCAGTGGTTAGGAGAAAGAAAGCTCCTCGCTTGTCAAATAATGAAAATGATAAATTTTAAAGCTTTCTTACTTTACTGTAAAGCTGGTGCTAACCAATGTCAGGAACAGAACATTGCTGTACAGCACACTCACTCTGCTGATGCTAAAGAATATGAACAAATCTATCATTTTAGAAGAATAGAGAACGTAGGCTTACATGTTTCATTGAACTAGACCTGCTGAGAAGACAGTCACTGTTGAGTTTGGTTTTTGGTTTGTTTTGTTTGGTTTTTTTTCCTAAACCATTCTGGGAATACATATGCAATCTTCCTCTTTGAAAGTTATGATGATTATGCATTAGTACAATTATATCAGCTAAAAATATTCACTGTTCTAAACACAACTCTGAAAGCAAAGCAAGCTGTGCTGTTATAGGCATTGCCTCACTTTCCTTAGTTGCCTGTATAAGCATTCACTGAGGAAATAACAGTATCTCTGACACTTGAGTGTTCTAGGCAGTTTTCACTGGCTAATTATAAAGTCACACCCCAAATATCTTTCCAAATTTCTGACAAAGAACCACCATAAGAGTCCTGTGCAGTTGTGACTGCCAGACTAATTGCTATGCTTAAGAAATCTAGCAAGTCTTCAGGGTCTTAAATAGAGAATAGGGAGGGTTGTGTTTTGGGTTTTTCTTTTAGTATATCTGATAAAGTATAAAGGACTAGTTCTGAGCAGCAGGAAATCCAGGTCCTGAGTTAAAGTATAGGGAACAGCATTTCAGAAGATAACTGGACGAAAGCAAAATCATTGGTTTTATTAAATAGAAGACACACTGAAATCTACTGCAAAGGATTATCCAAGGAAAGGGAAAAGCGAAGTGACCTCCCAGGTGGTTAGAAGTCCACACTGTTTAGAATGATTGGAATGCTCTTGCCTTAGTGAGTATTGTTAAATCAGCTTCACTAAAGGTCATCTCTACAGATATTCAGAGGTTTGATACCAATAAACACTCTGCAAATTAAAATCCTTTAGAGAACAACCACAAAGCCTTCTACAACACCCACACCATCTGTGCTGTGTTGTACAAATTGGCCCCGTAACCAATATATTAGTGCATTTTTTCCAAAAGACAATGCTAACATTTTTTATAATAGTGCATCTGCACAGTATAAACAAGTTTGCTGTTAAGAGAATTCTGCTTCAGTAGAAGTGCCCAAGAAAATGTTTAAATGAAAATATAAGTGTGCTTTTCTGTTTGGGATTGGTTTTTGGGTTTGGTTTTGGTTTGGGTTTGGTTTTTACAGCTACCCTGTCATTTTTTCTACAGTACAGCTCTCCTTGAGACAGACTTCTATCACAGGAAAAACTGTATGAGTAGATTTGGTTAAATGTTCATGCCAGCTGCTTCATCCGTGGGGTGGGTCAGGAGCTATGCATAAATGGCTTTGGAGAAAAAGGAGGGTCACTTGAAAAGGCAGGCAGAAAAACTGTCTGGAAAGTAAAAAGGTGCAGGAGGTGATTATGTTGGAGAAATTAGCATGGAGTAAACTAGGGTGTGAATTTTCAGTGAATTACTTATTCTGCAGTAATTCTCTACATGGATGCTCTGGTTCATATTATATGCATATCTACACTATATTAATGGGTCACTCTGCCTAAAACCCAGCCTAGCCAGATCCACAACCAGTACGGTGATGAGATGCAGTATTTACTGGAGATGGTACACTGCTACAGCTACCCTGTCATCAGCACCCTGTCTGGAATCTCCACCCAGCAGGGCTCAGCTTTGTGATCACTGCAATGCAACCTGCTACACAGGGTAAGTCACAATGATTCCAGCTTGGCAATAGTAAGGAAAAACTCCCAGTTTTGCAAAGCTCCTTTCCCACATTTTGTGGGTTGTTTTGGTAGACGACAGCAACCAGTCCAGGTTCTGAGCTATGCCATATGTGCAGCAAGAAGCATTCCTCTTCCTCTCAGCCAGATGCTGCATCTGTGGCAGCAACTCCTGTTTCTGTGCCATACAGTCTGCAAAACAGAACGTTCCTCATGACACTTGACAGACAACCCTTCTCCTCCATATAACCGCTGGCAGTGCACACAAGTTAGAAATGTGCACAGATTCTGCAAGTTCAGACTTGCAGAAACAAATCCAGAAGCACCACCACGTCAATGGTAAAACAATTTATTTGAATTAAAGCATCACTGGTGTTCAGGGCAAGTGGAAGAGAAAAAGGGGAAAAATACAGAGAGGGGGAAGAATGTGGACAATGCACTAAGGTGACTGATGGGTGCAAGGCGATACTGAAATTGATAGCTATTAAATTCCATTTCTGATTTTTAGAGTCAAGGGGACAAATTGAAAAAAAAAGTCTTTAGGTAAATTTGGTACTGAATAAAATAATATACTGAATAATATAAACAATTGGGCTGCTACTTTCTCAGACATGAATAATGGTGTCTTCCACGTTAGTTTATGGAATTTAAAAAGTAGGTGAGATGTATAAAATAGAAGTAATTTCATAATCTTTTTTGTCCTCTGCACTACAAAGTTCATCGCCTTCATCAGTTCTACTAGTGCAGCTGGTCTCTGAGGCTGACAAAGTGTGGCACAGATGTGAAGAAAAGCTATGAGCAGCCAAGCGCAGAAACTTCTAAGGTTCCCACTTGCCAAAGTCAGTGTGAGCCATGGAATAGCATATATCCTGCTGGTCTTAATATAATGCTGGATTGAGTCCCAAAAAACCAATCATAGTTTTAAGAAAACAGTGATCATTTTCTGCTATTCTCTTACCGACCAAATGTTGGGTTTTTTTCTGTTGTTATGGTAATACGTATTTTATAGTATGCTTTAAAATAAAGAAAAAAGGTGATACTTTAGTCTGTCAATATGTACCTACCGTGTTTTGCAGGTTTTCCATTCTATCCTCTCCTTCCT
Source organism: Antrostomus carolinensis (assembly GCF_000700745.2). NCBI lineage: Eukaryota > Metazoa > Chordata > Aves > Caprimulgiformes > Caprimulgidae > Antrostomus > Antrostomus carolinensis. Next base: position 78,596 of record NW_010324152.1, read on the forward strand.
TCCCCCCCCCAACCCCCCACCAAAAAAAAGATAAATTTTCACTTTTTGGGTCTCTGCCCTAAACAGTGTTGGAATGCTTATGCTGGAAATATTGCATGAGAATATTCTGATATCAAATGCAAAACAAAATCCTTGCTTCCACTTCAGTTTTTTAAGATTTGCAAGTATTTTTATTACTCCCTTTTACTCTATGAATGTTTATTTCAATAATATTAACTGGTTTTAATACTGGTTTAAATCTTGTTGGCTTTGATGTTGCCTCTGTGCCTATTGACCTCTTCTTTCAAGCTGGATTCCATCGATTTCAATGGAGTTCTGTGCAGTTCTGTTCTTGCAGATTCCCATGCAACATCCAAGTTCTTGCAGTAACATCACTATTGTTAAATGCAGGAAAGTGTCTACACAAAAATTCTGGTATGACAAGTACCTGTCACAGTTACGTTAAACTTTATGCAACACGTATGTGCTCAAAACTTACTTTCAGAGAGTTTATTCAAGATTTTCTGTAACACAATCTGATAGGTAAACTATCCTTAATGCTTATGAGATGGGGAAACCTATCTTGAACAAACTTCATCTCAGATAGGATGCGACGTAAGAACTCCTGTATGACAGCAGCCTTTAGGCCTTATATAACCCTTGGGACACCGTGGCATATGGTGTTGAAAGCATTAAGAATGAGGTTGGCTCTGGGAAACTGGAAGTTTTGCAATATTATTTGTTTGGACTTGTCGTCTATATAATTCAAGAGTTATTACATGTATCACTTTCTCCCCGTCACCTGAATTATGAGTCATACAAACCGAAAGCGGAAGGCTTTGTTTGTGTGAACAAAGCAGATGTGGATGTTTGTGGAGTTTGTTGTCAGGTTTACTTAACTCGTTTTCTGTCCTGCCCCATCTAGGGCAAATAAGTTCAAATCTTTGGCAAGTTCAGGTAGCTGCTACCTCAGCGACAATCTAGGACTGAGACATGACTGTTAAAGGATAAAACCTCAAACTGGTTAAGTCTCTGGAACTCTCCCATGACTCAAGCTTCCACCTACAGCTAAAAGCCTGGCCATCTTTGTTTTGTTTAACTGAGCAGGAGCAAGAAAACCTCACCAGCTGTGTGCTCAGCATGGTAAACACATAAAAACGTCTCTCAAGAATCCTGGTTGTCCAGGGGTTGCCTGCAGGACACCCCGCCACAGTCAGGCCAATTAATAGCTAAAAGCACATGCAGAGATAGAAATAGTTTCCAAACCCAGAAAGCAAACCTGAAATTGGATCCATACAGAAAGGTTCCTGGAGCTCAAATGGCAAGTCTCCCCCTTCAGATCTGATTGCAAACTCAGGACCACAATCTAAAATCAGCTATAGTGTTTTTTTTACCTCAACCGAATTTGAAATGTGGTCTGACTGAGGGGAAACTTAGGCTTAAATACATTTATTAAATAAAAAACCCAAATCAAAACAAAAAAACCCTAAGCTAATACATATATATTAAACTATCCTTCTATGAACGTGACAGAATCAGCTGTAACTCACACTCTAGGCCTTTGGAACTGGGGCTCTGTGATGGCTGAAGCACAGGAGCAAACAGCAAAGGAGGGAGGCAGCCAAGCTGCCGCCATTAACCGAGTACGCCACTTGCGCAAATTTCCCTTCCTTCCCAGGATCTACCGCCAACTATGTGGCGTAATGGCTTTCGCGAATACGGATGCTGCACTGCGGCGATGGCACAGTTCAACCAAACTTCCTCCCTCCCCCTCCCGCTTGGGCGTTGAGGCCACCCCCTTTCTCGGTTCTGATTGGCAAGACAGGCGGAGTCCTTCGCGCCGATTGGCGGCTGCTGGAGGGAGGTGGGGTAGGTTGCGTGAAGGGTACTAAAGTTAGTGGGGCTGCCTCGGTGCGCTTTAGACGCGGCAGCGGGTCGGCTCTCTATGGAGGTGGCGGAGGACAGTGTTGGGCCGTTGCTGCTCCTGCTGTGGTGACTCGGAGACTCGCCCTGTTTCGCGCGCTCCCC
>NW_010324153.1:0-6854 GCF_000700745.2 Antrostomus carolinensis
CGAGCTCCGGGAGCGCTCCCGCCGGGTGCTCTGGTACTGCCAGCGCCTGGTCGAGCTGATACAGGGCAGCGATCTGCTCCCGGCTTCGCTAACCGCTGCGGTCCTTAGGTCGGTGGGTTACAAAGCTCCTCCAGCTTTGCCGTCAGAGAGTTTGGTGCTTTAGTGCAAACCATCCGGCTGTGCTGGCTGTAGGTAGTGTGCCCGGTTCCGTGGGGGTACTGAGGGAAACATCCTCCCCTAAAATTCTGTGTCTGCTGCCGCTTGCAGTGGCCCTAAATTGTGGCATGGCAAATTCAGTGTTGGCAGCAACGGGCTGCTTCTACTTGTGACGGACGTGTAGTACTCTCTGTGCAATTATTCACTGTTTGGTAGATCGCTTTTATTGTGGGGGTTTTTTGCAAGGTGTGGTTTGATAGACTTTGGCTGTGACTTGGGGAAGTTGTGCTGGTCATGATGAATTATCCTGTTGTATGGTCGCGTGTTTAAATTACAACATGGTGAAGATCAGGCCGAGTACTACCAAACTTGAGTGGAGTAGAGGTCCCGTTCAACTGATTAATGAAGTTCCTGGGAACCTGAAGGAGAAGGCTAAAAAGTTTCATGCGTGTGTGTCTTTTGACATAAATGAAGACTATAGCGAGGCCTTGGTTTATGTGTTATGAAACTTGAGTCATGTTATGCTATAACCTACACTTTCTCACTTTTGATGTTGTCGCTGCTGTTTCTTTTGCTTAGCAATTTGATCAGCGGCTTCAGAGCTTTACTGAAGTTTCTGCATGGCGCTTTTCACAGTTTTCATATAAGCATTTATGATTGCCCTTAATTTTTCTTAGAAAAAACCCGATATAACTTACATTCTTTTGGTCCTTTTCATTTGTAGGGATTAGCAGATACAGCTAAAAAGAACTTTGGTGGTGGAAACACTGCTTGGGAAGAGAAGACGCTGTCAAAGTACGAGTCCAGGTAAGCTCTCTCAGTACTTCTCATTTGGCTACATTTCGTGTCCACTGTGCATCACTTCACTGTATCAGTGTTTGTCTGGAACTTAAATATTGAATGTTGCACCTATAGTTTCACATGCCCACATCTTAAATCCTTATTGATTAAAATATAACATTACATTGTAGAGTAGAGATTACAGTAAAGACTGGAACCCCTTATTAATGCCTTTATTTGTCTTGTTTCTGAAAACAACAAAAGTTAATACTGTCATTGGTCATAGTATTTTTTTTTTCTGTTTGCCTTTTAATGTCCTAAAATAATGATCTTAACTAATGGTCAATACTTAATTAATAGTCATAAAGGGTGTGGAGTACTGCAATTAAACTTTTAGAGTTAGAGCAGTATTTCCTCCCTGGAGTCGTCGCTATTTCAGTGTCAAACAGAAAACTAGAAGAGGTGGTGATTACTGTACTGTTTTATATATATGTTTGACTGCTGAGCAAAGTGATCTGGTATCTTTCTTCCAAATTCACTTTTTAATCTTAGTTGGAGCATTGAGATGTAAGGGTGGGATTTCTGAACCTCAGTCACTGTGAGCTTTGTGGGCTTGTTATCAAATACTTACAATATGTGGAATTTATTTTTGAACTTAGGAGAAAATTACTGCACTCAAAATTTACTGGGAAGCTAGAAATCTTTCAGACCTGCAATCTGACATAATAAATGCAAGCAAGCCAAAGTGGTTCTTATAGTCATCCTTTTAATTTTTTTTTTTTTTTGGATGAAGTAATGTTCATTAGTTCTTTATTCTGATATTTGCTTTGTTTTGTAACTAACTCAGAACACACAGTACACTGATAAGCTAGACTTCAGCCTAGAGTATCTTATCTTTCATGTCTTGATTGGTGTCAAATGTTTAAATTAAACTTAAGATTTTCCTTCTGTGCCTGTAGCGAAATTCGTCTTGTGGAGATCATAGAGAATCTGTGCGACAGTAGTAACTTTGAATGTAACAACATGGTGGAAGAGCACGAAGAACATATAGAGAAATGGTGGTTCAAACTGTAAGTATCAAGTTTTTTGGTGGAGATCTTTGTGTGAATAAGTTATCTAAGAGCATGAACCACTAATATTAAATCTTGTGCCTGAACAATAGCAGTGTGGGTAATTCTTCATTATCCTTCAAGAGAATACACTGATAGGAACATCAACCACCTCTCTAGCAATCCTGTTCCAGTGTTTGGCCACCCTCTCAGTAAACAAATACTTCCTAATGTCCAGTCTAAACCTCGCCTGGCGCGGCTTTGAACCATTCCTGTGCATCCTATCACTGGATACCAGGGAGAGGAGATCAGCACCTCCCTCTCCACTTCCCTTCTTCAGGAAGCTGTAGAGAACAGTGAGGTTGCCCCTCACGCTCCTTTTCTGCAAACTAGACAAGCCCAAAGTCCTTAGCAACTCCTCATAGGACATTCCTCACCTTCCAGAAAGGTGAGCTATGCAACTCAGTCTTAAATGTCTTAATTTTGCAAAACTGAATGAAACAAGTCTTAAACTAGAGAATTTGACAAAGCAGATTTCCTAAAATAAAGAAAACCATTTATAAAGTACATTGCTTTTTTGTAAAGTTTCTGTATTTAGTAGATCTTTTGAGTGCAGTTGATTAGCTTTACCTTCTGTCCTTTAACTTGTGATATCCAAATGTCATTCAGTTTCTTGGGCAGTTTCCAAACACAGTTTCTTTGTCCATGAATGCCTTATGATCTTTTTCCACAAGTTGTTAGATTACATGTGGTACTTGGTAAATACACTCTTCAGGGCATGAGCCTTGGGGTCAATACGGTGAGACACAGTAGTTTAGAAAGAGAGCTGTACATGCCTCAGGAGCTGCTGAAGACTTCTGTCAGGCTACAAAATATCTAAGCCTTTCCTTTACTAGAGTTTTTGAGACTTCAGCACCAGCATGGTACTGAGATCTGCAAACTGTCATTTCAAACTAGTAGTCCTCATACTTGCTTGCAAAATAATATCTAGTGATTTCATTGTTAATTGGAGGTGTATGCTAGTGCTAGAGTAGCACATAACTAACTTCTTAATAAAAAATCCTTCTAAAAAATCCTTAGTTTGTGATAAAAAAGGGGAAATACTTTAACAGGCACCGTACTGTCAGGTTGGCAATAATTTGAGCAAAAGTTAGTATATGTCCTGGGTTATCTTCCGCATAGTTGAGATAAAAACACAGCAGTTATCTTTGAGAGGCAGACATAAATAGGATGGTCTAAACTATATATAAACCTTTCTTAAAAATAAGGTGTTAAAAAAAAAAAGAGAGGTGCATATGTATCAAGATGAATTGATTTTATTAGTTGCCCTGATTTCACATTTTTTATAGAGTCTGTTAATAGTATTGTAGTTTAAAATGTAAATTCATCTCAAGTTGTAGATCTTCTAGAAATTGGTTTGTGAAAGAAGATTGTCCTCAGAACAGAAAAAATAGATTTCTAGTCTGTCACGTGCAGGTTCAGTTGTGTGAGCTGGCTTTTTAAAGAATCTTTATTCTTTTTATTGATAAATTAATGTATTTCATATACAGAAAGAAGAACTATCCTGATTTGTTTAAGTGGTTTTGCATAGAAACAATAGAAGTTTGCTGCCCTGCTGGAACTTATGGACCAGATTGCCTTGGTAATTTTTCTTTTGAAAAATACAGTAGCAGATATGTTCTTTTTACCTGTTTGTTTCAGTCTTTCATAACATAGACAAATACATGAAGTATGATATTTTGCATGAGACACCAGCTGCTGTGTAACATGTACCTGACTGCTGCCTGATTGTTAGGTAGCTGCCTTGTGAGCATCCTACCCGAAGAAAAGCCTTCCAGGCATGAAGTAATGTACAAAGCTACCAAGGGTACTTAACGTGTGCAGAATCTATCTGCTCTGATGCTCACATCCACGCCCGACCCATGCTTAAAGGCTCTCTGTAACATCAAGTCTGTTGTTCAGGTGGCCTTTCAGAAGCTATGTAGACAATAGTCCTTGACTAGTTTCAAGAGTAAAATGGCCAAAACATTGTTGGAGATTAAATGAAGAAATTAACAACTGAGCATTAGTTAAAAAGGCATGGGAACAAATTGGATTAAAGTAGGTGGGAGACAATCGGAGGAAAGTAAGGTCTTTTATTGCAAAAGTGATGAAAGAGGTACTTTGTCCCCTGAAGTTTTTTATAACTTATAAACTTCTAAAACCTTGCATCTTGTTAGAGATTAGCTTCGGCCTCTTATATTGTTAAAAATGAAGTGCCAATTCCCGATATTGATCTAAATGGTTGCTAGTAGGTTTTCCCAGCTGCAATATGAGTATTCTCAGAAATCCAGAATAAGTAAAGATACCAACTTTAGCAGAAAATAGATAAAATTCTAAGCTGTGTTCTTTACCCAAAATTAAATTGAATAACTGAACTTTTCTGGAGAATGTTTTGAATACCTCTTCTACTTGAGTATATTACTGAGCATTTCTTGTTGCAAGCCTTTTGGTTGCTCTCAAGGAAAAAAAGATTTTGGAAATTATATCCTGGTTTAGTGTGACTAGTGTGTGGTTTTGGTGGGGATTTTTTTTAACATTTTACTGACTGTGAAGAGGGAGAAACTTAAGGTGCTTGTGGCTGAGAATAGGAAGTTCTTTCGTTTAACATCTGATTTAAACCTGATTTTTTGATCCTTTTTAGCTTGTCGTGGTGGATCGGAAAGACCTTGCCATGGAAACGGCCACTGTGATGGTGACGGTACCCGAGGTGGAGATGGCTCATGTAGCTGTAACAAGGAGTATACAGGAGATTTTTGTTTGGACTGTTCTAATGGTTACTTCAGTACCTTGAGAAATGAGACGCATTCAGTTTGTACTGGTAACGAAGTCTTTGACAAGTGCTTAGATCTTTGTCTGTCTTCTTCAGTTTTTGTAAACAAAACTAGAAGCAATTTAAACTGACAAATGTGAAAACAAAAAATAGTTACAGTTTGGTCACTCAGCTTTAACCATAAATGATATGTCAGTCAGTTGGTGGAATTCTAAGGTTTTTCTAAGTCATCCTTGCGGACCACCCTTGATTTTTTTTTTTTTATTTATTTTTTAATTTTCTACTTTAAATTAAAAAGCAGAATTCCTCTGTGTCATGAAGGAGGTCTGAGGGAAGAGCAAGCTTTGTCTCACATGCCTCTCAAGTACTGTACGAAAATCTTGAGCTGACATTGCTGTGTAGTGGGCTAGGCTTGAAAGCTAGGTTTTCCTTGTGTCTCAGATAAGCTTAACTGGAGTAAATGGGCATGGAAACAGCTGATCTGTACTGTTGACTACATAGATTCCAGTTAAGTGTGGCTGAGCTTAATTTTGTAACAAAATCAGGTTGTAGGAATAAACTTTTTCAGTTAGTCAGATTTGCGTCTGTTTTTACATCCTGAATGAGATTCTGCAGTAACTAAATCCTGGTTGTGGGGTCTAATAAGATTGTTTTTCAACATGGTCTGTGTTGGGTTTTTACCAGGCTGCATAGTAATTCTTTTGTATAATTCTTCTTTTATATTACAATGTATAACATGCATATGTTACATATTGCATGTTACAAATGCATGTAATATATACAAAAATAATACGATGTGCATATACAACTGTATTTCTAGTATGTTTCCTTGTGAAATTCTTCAGATTAGTATCACTTCACACATTGCCCTCATAGCTAGTTGCACGTGAAGTGGTCCGAGGATTTGTTAGGTGGAAGTGTTGAGTCTAGTGTTTAAACTGTTGTTCCAACCCTGAGCGGGCTGAACAAAGTTTACCTTCTTGATCTCCTCTTCCCAAATATTGTGGAAATTGGATCTGCTGCTTCTAGTCACTAGAATTTCATAGCACTGTTTTAAGCAGTGCAGATGACTGTAATTGCCAGGTTTGGCTTCCTGGGGTTTTTTTGGGGATTTATTGGGGAGTTTTTTGTAAGGTAGAGCTGCATTTTTATAAATTATATCTCCATAAAATCAAGATTTAATCTTATGAATGGGAGGGTCAAGCTACTAAATCATTATAGCTTCCAGTGAATCCTGAATAAGGTTTTCTTTGAGAATTTGTGTGCCCAAACTTGTCTTTGAATTGCTCAAAAAAGCTCAGATTGTAGTTTTCTTTTATTTCAGCTTGCCACACTGCGTGTAAAACTTGTACTGGTTCAAGTAATAAAGACTGCCAAGACTGTAAAGAAGGCTGGATTAAAAATGAAGAAGCAGCTTGTGTGGGTGAGTAATGCTTAGTAGGCTTCAAACAGGTTTTGTATCAGCGTTGGCTAGTGAGGTTAGATGACATCACATCGAGTTTTGTTGTAGTTTATGGAAGCATTCTGTCAGTTTAGATTTTTATAGTTTGTAATCTCTCTGTTCCTAACTTGTTTCACATTGCAGGAAAGCAGTATTTCCTCCCTCCTGATCACCTGGTGATTATAGTGTCTTTATCAAACTCTTCACTGTTTATCTTTTTGTTTGGTGGAATACAGATAGCAGCAAGTGGTGTGTTCCTTTTAAGACATGGGTTTTGTGTGTATTTGAATGCTAAACAGTGCTCTGCTCTTGATTTAAACTGTGCTGTTGACTACTGGAAGATTCCTGTCAATTTGTCTACATATTTTGTAGTAATTGCACAATTGTCTTCACATTACTGTATGTTTATAAATGCTTAACCCTAACAGAGTTCAAACATTTCAGGCATACTAAAATTTCCTGTTATTAGAGAGAAATACCAGGAGACATCAAGCTCAATGCTTCCATTAATCCCTTACCTCTTTCTAGGTTAGCATTTCTCTTGTTTTATGAGGTGATACATATGAAACATTTAAGGAAAACCCCAAATACTAATAATACTCCCAATGCAGGAATG
>NW_010324153.1:6864-51917 GCF_000700745.2 Antrostomus carolinensis
CACTAGGAGGAGGGTAACACATTCTGCTTAAATGGTTGAGTTTGACCAGTTAAAGACCCTTAACCTAATGTCTGGAAACAATATCTTAGCTATCATGTGAACACTGCTTCTTTTTAAAAGTGCTAATGAGAACTAGGATTTGGATTACTGCTCCAGCAGTATCTGCTTGGGCAACTCATGAATGCGCCAAGAGTGTTTTTAAGATGCTCCAGCATTGCCTTTTGTACAGCTGTTTTTTTCCAAATAATCATTGCAACCAATCAGGTATAAATTAATTGAGTAATCAGTAGGAATGATGTCTGCAGCAACACAATGAGATAGACAGCTAGGAGACTGAAATAACCTTTCTCTGTCCAGTTTTCTGTAGTTGTGAGTACTGTTGTGCCCTTTCCTTGAAATCACAAGACTAGCATGTTTTAACTTCCCAGATAGAACTGGTTTTCGGCTTGACTGGTCCTAACCATAACTTGGCTTTCTTCAGTTTGCTTTTATAGAAAACTAAGCAGTATATGTGTGTGCATTTGTGTAATTTTTTTTCAACACTTTAAAAAGTTACATAGCTTGGTAATATAGGAGTAGAGAAATCGGCAGTATTCCAGAAGAATACTGTCTGCTTATTTGTTATGCTATTTGCATAAAAAGCATAAATGCATACAAAACAGTGACTTGAAAATTACAAGGATGGCAGCATTCTGGAAGTTTTCTGTAATTTGAGCTCTTGAATTTCTGATATATCTGTTCACAAAGCGTCTTCTGAGGATCCGTTTTGATTTGTTAATAGAAGTTTAAGCTGAACAGAACAGTGTTTATTACCAGGTTACTTTTATGTCAACATTTTGCATCTCTGATCCTGAACTAATTATAACAATTACTCTTAATGCAGTCAGTTTAAGTTTATAGCTTCTGAGAGCCAGTTCTTACAAGATCTCAAAGCTTAACATTTAAGTATTAATCCGGCCATTTAATCATGGCTACTATTTTAGGTAACTTGTCACTTTATGTCTTTCAGATTTAGATGAGTGTGCTGCTTCTCCTTGCAAGGATCACCAGTATTGTTTGAACACAGATGGATCTTTCTCATGCAAAGGTTTCTTTTTAATCTGCTGTTATATGTTACTTGTTGTTTATAATCCTAATTTAAGAGGTAATGATAGAAAGGGCATGATACCAGGCATTTATGTAGTCCAGTACTGACTGGGCATGGGGATGATGAGGCTTTAGACCTATTGTATGGGAAAAGCAAGTGATTTCTGGTTATTTCTACTCCTCTCTTGTGAGAACCCTCCTGGAGTACAGTGTTGAGCTCTGGGACCCCCAGCATAAGAAAGACATGGACCTGAGTGAGTGGGTCCAGAGGAGGACCACGAAGATGATCAAGGAACTGGAGCACCTCTCCTATGAGGACAGGCTGCCAGACCTGGGATTGTTTAGCCTGCAGAAGAAGAGGCTCTGGAGAGACCTTATAGTGGCCTTCCAGTACCTGACAGGGGCCTACAGGAGAGATGGAGAGGGGCTCTTTGTCAAAGAGTGTAGTAATAGGACAAGAAGTAAAAGTTTTAAACTGAAAGAAGATAGATTTAGATTAGATATTAGGAATAAATTATTTACTGTGTGGCTGGTGAGACACTGGAACAGGTTGCCCAAGGAAGTTGTGGATGCTCCCTTCCTGGAAGTGTTCAAGGCCAGGTTGGATGAGGCTTTGACCAGCCTGGACTAGTGGAAGGTGTCCCTGCTGATTGCAGGGCGGTTGGAACTAGGTGATCTTTAATGTCCCTTCCAACCTTAACCATTCCATAATTCTATGATTTCTTTTGTGGGTAAGCTGTCTGGCTTTAAGGGTGGTACGTACTTTAAACCTCAAATACATGAATTTTTTTGCTTAAAATATTTAATCTTTAGTGTGTGATGCCAGCTGTGTGGGTTGCACAGGGGAAGGTTCTGACAAGTGCAAGACCTGCGCATCTGGGTACATGAAGGAAGATGAGAAGTGTACAGGTTGGTGGATTCTGCAGTACGTGGTAGAACGCCAGTTAGCTCACTCCGTCACAGTTAGCCATGCTGAAAAGCTGTTAAGTACATTTGTGTTTGCTTCTGTTTTCAAGCTTATCAAAATGAACCCAGTCATTCTGATATTAACAGCAAAGACTTTCTTTATAACTTCCTTTATATTATTGAGCTAATATGCATGACGGGGCTTAAAGGTGAGACACTCCTACAAAAGGAACAAAGTATTTTGGGGTGCATTCTGGAAACAAATATGAGTCTCTTATCAGTTATCTACCACTTCATTAGGAAGTGTATCTGTATTAATTTTGTAACAGAAAGGGAGGAACACAATGTTGATTCTGTTGTCTTTCTGTTAATCCATTAATGTCCAAGTTCAAATGATATTAATTCATAGTGAATTATAACATGTGAAATGATAGCAAAAAGAGTGAAATTAGAGTTTCTTTGTGGGGAAGAGCAGAAGGTATGCACGATCTTAAGTAGCTGTTAACTATGATGATGTAGTATTTACAGGCTCCCTTCCCTTTAGTTGTACTTGACATAAATAGAAAATGGCTATGGAAAATCTTCAGTAGATTAAGACAAGTGCTTTTGCTTAGTTGATTTCCCCTCATAGGGGTCTGCAAAACATTAAAAAAAAAAAACAAACCAAAAAACAAGACAACAAAAAAACCAGTGCTATTTGAATAAACTTGAAACACAGTGTAAATCATGAAGAACTGTAACAGATATTTTAGCAGAAGTTAAGTCTGTTGCAGCAGCATTCTGCTCATCGGTGTTTTTTGTATTCGAATAGAATTTTGTTTATATGACTGAGCACAAATAAGATTCATCACAAAATAACAGCAGTGGACTCTTTCTTTCCCTGTCCTATCTCTAGATATAGATGAATGTAACCTTCCTGAAAAGGTCTGCGTGAAAGAGAATCAAGACTGTGTTAATACTTTAGGTAGTTACAAGTGCGTATGTTCAGAAGGGTTTGAAGATAAGGATGGAACATGTGTTCAGACTGTAAAAACAGGCAAGTGACTTTTCAATTAAATTTTTAAAAAATGTGCTATATCGACAACTTTCAGGTATGTTTCTGTCTAAGGGTCTAGTCACTTGTCAATTCTTCTGTGTGATTTCTCATCTTCCTACAGCTGTGGTCTGTATCAACTAGTTTGTGGTGTAGGCCACATTCTGGCATGCTTGTTTTCTTGCTTAAAGACAGTGGAATTTTTTAAATGTCCTGATCTTGTGTTGGTATTTTTTTTGGTTAATACAGGGTTTTGTTTGTAAGTCACTGAAGTGTCAGGCTTAGTTACATAAAGTGAACTAGCAAATTACTGCTATCATAAAAAGGAGGTGGTTTTCCTCCCCACTTTTTTTTTCCTTTATTGTTATTTATGACTTGAGGGTTTATCTGATTGCATGAAAGCTGCTTTAACTCACTGAAATCTCAGAAAAATCAAGCAGAATTCTTTTTGCTGGACGAGCAAGCTGAATTTATTCATTTTGTGATCAGAAAAATGCCAGAGCTGGTGTGAAGGTGAATATGGAGAAGATATCCATCTTTCAGTAGTAGAGAACTGTTTAGCTTGACTTATGCCTTCAGTCAAGAAATTCAAGTGTTATTTGCTCTAGGATGTATGACACAGTATGGACAGAATTACATTCATTAGTGTTTCATTACTCAACCTACGCTTTTTTTGCAATTCCAGAATGAAAGACAGGATTAATTTGCAATAAAGAGTGTAGGAGAATTGATGAGCGACACTCAGTTTCATGCCTTTATTTTCTTTCTACTTCTTAGCTTGTTTGGGGTTTTTTTGTGTTGTCCCCACCCCCCCGGACTGCTTTTTCATATTGTACTAATAAGTTGTAAAGATCTATGTAGTATTGCAACTCAAGACTATTCAGTTCACACCTTATACTCTCAGTACTCACTGTTATTGGTCCTTTAAAAATCAGTTGTGTACTTGCCCTGGGCAGATATCAGGGATAACTCAGGATATCAGTTACTATGTTTTTTTTTAATGCGGCCAGACGTTTTGAGAATAAAAGCAAACTGAACACTTGACAAATTATCTTAGCTTTTTTCTTAGATGAATGCTTTTACCAACATAATAAAATTCCTCTGCTTTTTTTAAAGGCTGTTTTAACATCTGAACTGAGCAGTTTGCACTGTAGAAAATAATTCCAAGTAATACTTGCTTTTTTTGTTTTCAAATACCAGAATTTCTTCCAACAGGTGATGTGGAAAGGAGAAAGTTCATTGTAAATAGCTGAAAACAAAGCTTAGAATAGAAATAGCTGTGCTGCTTTTTTCTACCACTCACAATATCATACCAGTTTATTTGAAATGTTTTGTTTGCATCTAGTAAAAAAAAAAAAAATTATAAACTTAAACTAGGAGGATGGTGCAAGTAGCTTTTCTGTATGGCTTTATGGCTTATCTAGTCTTGATGACTATGTTGATTTGAGTTTCTCTTTAAAAAAATCCTAATGTCAGTAATAATACAGTTGTATTCTAATTATAGTATTTAATTTCACAGGAGAGGAAGTAGAGAGTGAAACAACTGAGCCTTCACCTGCTGGACATGATGACTTATGATCTGCATTCAGAACCAAAAGACATTCCTATCTAAAGTTTTAAATTATTGGACTAAGCCTCTACTAGATGGCATACTGTGGAAATGGCATTAAATATGCAGGTTGCAGTTAAGATTTTTTTCTTTTTAAATGGTGATAAACTGCTCTTTAAGATGCATTTCTTTATTTGGAAAATGCCACTTCTTATATAATTCTTCAAGAACAACACTCTAGATGGGTTAGTATAAAATTTGAATTAACATAACATTATATCCAGCAACTGTAAACAATTTACAGGTTTCTCATTCTAGTGCCTCCTGAAAACTGTCATAATTTGGAAGGACTTTGTTGCACTTCTTAATTTAAGAAAAATTTAGACTGAAGTTTCGTGGTTCTTGACATGAAAAATAATTCTGTTACTGAAATACAGTTTTTAGAAATTGTCAAAGGGAATCTCTTTTTGGGGAAAGCACTGTTTCCTTAAAACAGAATGCCTCATGCTGCATTCAATAAAAGTTTATTTTGTTGGAATATGCCTTAAATTTTTTTAAGATGTTAATACCTTGCTGTGTTGTCATGTCTGTTTTTCATTTAGGTAGTGAAAAAAAGAAAAAAGATTTTAAAAAGCCCGCAAAAAAACCCCCACCAAAAAACAACAAACCCCCACAAAAACCCAGAACCTTGTAAGCACTGTATTTCAGTTCAGCAGCACTCAGTTGTGCTGGAATGTATATGGGGGGTGAGGGGGACAGAACAAACTGTACACACTTCCCTCTAAAGGAAGAATTATGTCAAACTTAAAACAGCTTTCCAAAGTTAGGTAAACAAGTCTTTCTTCGAGATAACTTGCATGTGAACTAGTTTATACAGTGATGAAAAGTAAGGTTGGCTAACACCTGCACTCACTGGCTCACAGTTGATATACAAATACTCTCAGAATTGGGGCATACATATGACTTTTCAATCTGCTGCTGCATTTGGTAGCTTCCTGTCTTTTTCAGAGCAAGTATACTACAGTCAGTTTATCTTGTTGTCTCTTGTGTGTCTCTTGAGCTGAAAGGCAAGTATAGGAGCTAAGATTGGTGTATTCTGCAGGACCATCCAGGTACAGTATTTGAAGCTCTGATGGGAGTGAGTGAAGTTTGGAATACATTGTGCTAGTGGATACAGGAAGGATAGAGGGATTACAGAATACAGCTAAAAAGAGCATGTTTTAAGCCTGGCTATGAAAAAGTTATAAATACTACCCTGAGGTAAGTGGGAATAAAAAGGGTGTGAATAGGATTGACCTGTTGAGCAGTGAAGGCCAAACACCTCTGTACTTTTGAAAACTTCTTTGTTCGGACTAAGTCACAGTTCAGTTTGTGAACGGTGCATGTAGGATTTGTATGTGCAATAGTTATTTATGAATATTGTACAAAAAAGGACTCTGTTGGATTCTTATGTTAAAAGCTGTCTAAGATGATCTTGTGTGCTGTAGTTTAAATTCCCAAGAGTATTAAAGTATCTGTAACAGTTTTCTTTAAATTACTTTCCTTCAGGTATTATGTCTAGATGTTTCTTAATTTGCCAGTCTGAGGATGAAAACTTTTGTGCTTTCTCAGCTCTGCTTGCTGGAGATGGGCCTATATGCCACATATCTTTCAAGTTGTAGGGTAGGTGTTGTATTTAATAAGTGCTAAATTAAAAGGAGGAAAAAGTAGGTAGTTTGGGGAGCACAGGGAATACAGTTCCAGGATCTTTACTTTTTTAGTACAGGTGTAGCCAGTTATGGTAATATTAGGCCTTAAGGATCTTGCAGCAGTGTAGCTTGTCTTTGTTGCTCAGTCATTGACACTCCCAGGTGTTCCAGATTATGGTCTGAATGGTCCTTGTTTATAGTAACATGAATTGTCAGTTCTGTTTGGACCATCAACTTGTACTTAATGGAATTGTCTCTCCAGTACAAACTCTTCTATTAATGCTTCAAGCTTGAAATAATTCTTCCTCATATGGGGACTTGCTATTCTAAGTTATCTTGAAGTTATTTGGGACTCCGAGGAGATACCTGATGAGGTTCTTAACTACCTTAATGGAAGCATTTGCTTTCCATTTCCTCCTTCTGCAAGCTTTGGGCAAAAAGCCCTAATTGGATTGTTCCCAGTTAAGCTCAACTTTGAGATGAAGTAATGAAAAACAAAAACTTTAAGAATTTGGTTTTTCTTTGGTAAGAAAGAGAAGAAATTCTTCCTAGCCTGACCTGCAAAAGTAATGAGAGTAGTCTGATACAACCAAACTGTTGTTTAGTTACGGAGAATAATGTTTTCAGCTTTCCATTACCACAGTAGAATCATCAGAGTGTTGTTCCCTAGGAAACATATGGATGTGGTACCTGCGTGTTGGGGGACCCTAATATCTTTTTCTCCAATCATCCCATTCCCCTGCCACCCAATTATTAGCACCTATTGCTCTACGTTAAATTATTGTGGATAAACTTGATAAAACTTAGACTAGATATAAGGAAGATATCTTTTTACAGTGAGGATGGTGAAACACTGGAAGAGTTTACCGAGAGAGGTGGTAGAAGCCCTATTCAAGGAAACATTTAAGGTCAGGCTGGATGGAGCTCTGAACAATCTGATCTAGTTGAAGATGTCCTTGCTTACTGCAGAGAGGTTGGACTAGATGACCTTTAAAGGTCCCTTCCAACCCAAACCATTTATGATTCTGTGAAATCAGGTCCAGAAAGGTGAATTCAAATATTTTGAGCTTTCTCGGAAGGAATGTTGACCAAGTTACGTATTTGATAAATACTTAACATTATGGTACTGCTTTGTGCCTTCTCAGTGCTGAGTTTCTAAAGAGTTAATCCTCTTGTTTTATTCTACATCTTCATTTTACTACTTCAGACTGTAATTGATGTATTAATTTTAGAGGTTGGAACTAAAATTTTTTTTGATTGAATTTTTTTTTTCCTCTGCCTTG
Organism: Antrostomus carolinensis; assembly: GCF_000700745.2. NCBI lineage: Eukaryota > Metazoa > Chordata > Aves > Caprimulgiformes > Caprimulgidae > Antrostomus > Antrostomus carolinensis. The sequence goes on from NW_010324153.1 coordinate 14,410, forward strand.
AATAGAGTCAAGATTGGACATACAGTTGGCTTGGATTTTGCCCCTCATAATCGGAAAGAAAGGGATGAGAGAGCAGAATTTAAACAGGTTAACAGAAACTGTTAATGAAGGTCAAGTGCTTTGTGTGAAACAAACCAGTCCAGGGTATTAATGCTTTTTACTGTATGTCTTAACAGCTTAGTGCTAAAAAACTGAGCTGTTCCCGTTACATTTTTCATTACATTGTAATGAGATCTGGTTATGTAGTACAAGACTTCATATTTAGAGTTGTCTGGAATTACAGATCTCATGTTAAACTATATGAATATGTTGGTAAATGCTTCAGAAGTGGTCTGAGATACCCCAAAACCAAGATTTGTGTATTAATGAAGTGTTGGTTAGGTACTTTTGTACCAAGGTGAACTTTGAACTTCTAGATTCACAGCTGTTATTTTGTAAACTTCATACTGTGTGGTATCAAACTAAAAACAGCATCCCTTTTGCTAGTTTGTCTTAGTACTTCTTTGGGCTTTCTTGACCTAAGACTAAGCACTTTTTGCCATGGGAAATACACTATTCAGTACCATCTAGGCACTTTAAAGAACAAGCTTCTCTTGTATGTTATAGCTGGACTCCACAGACAGTCTGGGAACAAGCAAACCTACAGACCTGCCTGTTTCAATTAAAGCTTTAAACAGGGTCAGGAAGGCAGTATGCAGCATATATACCACTACTGTCCTTCAGTGTCTATGCTTAGGAGTCAAAGTATGTGCTGAAATGTTTTCATCTGAGCATTGGGACGTAATATTTAATTTATTCTTCGGTGTGAATTCCCAGTATGCCCATCATAGACACTAAGTTCTCTGCAAAGTATCACAGAAGGGTAGGGATTGGAAGGGACCTCTGGAGATCATCTAGTCCAACCCCCCTGCCAGAGCAGGTTCACCCAGAGCAGGTCGCAGAGGAAAGCGTCAAGGCGGGTTTGGAATATCTCCAGAGAAGGAGACTTCACAGCCTCTCTGGGCACCCTGTTCCAGTGCTCTGTCACCCTCACAGTACAGAAGTTTTTCCTCATGTTTTAAGTGGAACCTCCTGTGTTCCAGCTTGTGCCTGTTGCCCCTTGTGCTATCACTGGCCACCACTGAAAAGAGTCTGGCCCCATCCTCTTGACTCCTGCCCTTTAGATATTTATAAACATTGATAAGGTCCCCTCTCAGTCTTCTCCGGGCTAAACAGACCCAGCTCTCTCAGTCTTTCCTCATAAGAAAGATGCTTCAGCCCCTTAATCATCTTTGTAGCCCTCCGCTGGACTCTGTCCAGAAGTTCCCTATCTAATAATACATATATACCCTATATTCATAAATAGGGTAAAAGAAGACTGTTTTGCAGAATAACCCAATGATTTAGGTAATTCGGGAAGTCAGAGATCACCTGAAAGGTTTCAAATCACTATTCTCTTTCTCAGGAGAGATGCCATAGGTTATAGACAAGATCAGGACACAGATCACTGTAAGTTATGAAGTGTATTGTACAAACACAACGCTATTTTTCCTTTTATAGTTGACGAGGACTGATCATATGTTGTCCTAGTATGTATGGGAGAGGTACTCTTCAGTCAAGCAGTTGTCGTTGCTAGCCTTTGAACTGACATTTGCAAGTTGAAAAACAACCAAGAGTTGTGAAAATCCCTAAATCACATTTTGAGTGTTAAGCTCTCAGTGTGTGCAGCACAATGTGCATACGTCAAGACAGTTCTCTCTGATAATCAAGGTGTACCCTGCTCTTCAGGTTGCTTTCAGACCATTCTTAATACAGCACAAGGTTAGGCATAGTTCAGGTTTCCCTTAACAAGTCACTAGTTGCAAAGAAAGCATGGGGAGGAAAAAAATAAATTAAAAAAAACCCCCAAGCAGTCCTGGATCATATATAACAATAATATAAAAGACAGTTCTCCATAATGGTCCTAGTTGACCTCCTGGTACCCCACCTTTCCTTACTGCTGTCTATCAGTCTGCTGTGGGTTATTTTCCGAGATTATATTTTATCTGTTCTGAGAGGAAATTTCTGAGGTTATTCAAAGGAACTGTCTTTGTGCTTTTTTTATTTTTTATTTTTTATTTTTTTTTTATTCCTTCCTTGGATCAAAATGGAATTTTCCTCATCTTTTTCAGCAACTTCACACTATGTCTGACTTTCTGGTTTCAGTTCCAATGTTAATCCAAAGATGATCTGCAGATAGAGCTCAAATATGTTTGCAAGGATCATTTTTTTCCTCATATTTCACTTAGAATTAAATTTTAATGGATGCTGATGTAGTAGTCTTTCTTGCACTAGTATATTAGATTTTTTTTCTTTCTTACTTGAAAGTACCTTCGAAATGTTATTAGACCTCTTTTTGTAGCCTTTTTGTCTTGATTTTAACTTTTTTAAAAGTTATTCAAGTTAATACTTCTCTTGCAAGACTGGAATGTTAAAACAATTTCTACTCTACTGGTTGTTCTTTGTAGCACACATGGCAACAAGTAAAGTAGTTGAGAAGACAGGCATATCCTTGTTACCCTTTTTTTGTTGAATTTCTTGGGGGAGAGGAGGAGAGATGCTGTTAGTCCCATTGAATCTAGACCTCTTAAACCAAGATTCTAGAAGGCAGAGGAATCTCCTGGGATAATCTGGGGAAGGTAAGAGACCTAGACCTGAATTTATTTATCCTGCTTTCTGAGAGTGTTCTAACCGCTTGGTTAACTAACAACTAGATGAGCAAGGCTACATCTGGTACCACACATCAAAAGAAAAGAGTAAGCTCATGCAAGTGTGCTCTTTTAGGTGTATGCAGGGGTTTTTGTTTTTGTTTTGGGGGTGGTTTTTTTTTTGGGGGGGGGTTATTTTGGTTTTTGGAAAGCTAGTATCTGTTACCTGTAGATGCAACTTCCTGATGGTGATTCATGCACCCAAGTTCTGTAGAAGGAATTAAAAAGTCTGAGTCATTCATGTCCTGGGTGGGGTATGTTTGAGGGGTGTTTTTGGCTAAGAGTACATATCTAGCTTGCTTAGCTTTGGCTATCTAGAATGTAGATGCCAAAAGTCTGACTTTTTAGAAAGCTAGTATCTGTTACCTGTAGATGTAACTTCCTGATGGTGATTCATGCACCCAAGTTCTGTAGAAGGAATTAAAAAGTCTGAGTCATTCATGTCCTGGGTGGGGTATGTTTGAGGGGTGTTTTTGGCTAAGAGTACATATCTAGCTTGCTTAGCTTTGGCTATCTAGAATGTAGATGCCAAAAGTCTGACTGAGTTGTTTGATAGTTGCTGTTAGAACAGATTACACCTATTGTTGGCACCCTGCTCACACCTAGTAGGTGCAGGGCTCCTAGAGTGGAATATAGAAGTCCAGATAGCAGAGAGTGTGATGACATGAAAGTACTCACTGTTCCCCACTCTACTGCTGGCACAGTCCAATGTCCTGTGCCTTGAGCTAAGCTGAGCCTGGCCTGGCCTAGCATCAGATTGCTTTGCTAGTATGTATTATGACCATGAGCTGCAGGTCCTGATTATACCATTTCTGGTTGTCCATTAAAGTTGGACTGTCAGGAAGTTAGTGACCTGTCTCCTGTATATGCCTGAGACACAGTTAACTCTTCCACACCTCCACTTGCTGCAGCCAGAACTCATTCTGCCATTTGGCCAAAACTGAGCTTTGCCACTGCCAAGAATGTAAGCCAGATGAATTTCCGAGATGACAAAATCACAGAATAGTTGAGGGTAGAATATGCCTTCAGAGGCTGCGTAGGCCAACAACCCTTCTCAAAGCAGGGTCAGCTAGAGCAGGACCTTGTTGCTCAAGACCATGTTTACTTGGGTTTTTAATATCTCCAGGAATGGAGACTTGACAACCTTGCCTTCTTCACATCCTCAGGAACCTTTTCAGATCAGTATGACTTTCCAAAGATGATCTAGAATCTATTATTTGCAATAATCTTGGCTAGTCTCCACAGCACTCATGGGTACATCCCATCAGGCCCCATGGGCTTACTGTCTGTATAGCTTGTTTAAATGTTCCCTGATCTGATTTTCCTCCAGGTAAATCTTCGTTGTTCCAAACATTTCCACGGACTTGCAAATCCTGAAGGCAAATCTTAACAGTAAAGACCAAAGTAAAGAAAGCATTGAGTACCTTATCCTTTTCTGTGTCCTTTGTCACCTGGTCTCCCACCCACAGCAGTGAGCTCATGTTTTCTGTCGTCTTTCATTTGCTGTGGATATAGCTAAGGAGCCCTTTGGTTACAGTAGCTGATCTGTCACTGATGTAAAAATGTCTCTCTATTTAATGATGCTTTTTTTTCGATTTGACCCTCCTAATTTAGCCTTCTTCAGTAAGGAGACTATAGGCTCTTTGGGGCTGAGGATCATCTTTTTGGTTTGCTTTTGTTAAATGGAGTCATGCCCAAATCCTCACCCATTCCCCAGTTTGCATCGTAGCATTTTATATATCGGATCCACATCTACCTCTACATCCTCTAGTAACGCAGAAACTGCATGAGTAGTAGCTGGAAAGTTGTGCAGCTAGGAGAAACATTCTTTTGCTAAATTCTTTTGTATTCACAGGGCACAGTTAGTCCAAGACAGGAAAAAAAAGGAAGAAAGTTTGATTTCGTGCTAACTGTAAGATGGATGCTCAAGTTAAGCTTGTTGATGATGGGAACAGTCATCTTTAAACACATCTTGGGGCTGCTATGTCTGTGGCATTGGTTTATTTCTAAGCATATTTGAGAAATTATTATGGATGCTTTGGTCGTGATACTTCATGCTTTGCAAATCTGTAATGTCTGTGTAGTATCTATCATTTTGCTAGGTTATATATACAGTAACTCATAAACCCAGTACTTTCTGTACTCTTTTTGAACAGGTATCATAACTGGACTGAGCATATTTATCTTCCTTGAAGAAAAAAGAAAAGGCAACTTAAATTCTATCAGTGCTACTTCACATTAATTTTTTTCAGTGTCTTCTAGGAATCTAGTCTGGATCCTGTTATTCTTGCCCATTCTGTGTGCCTGTGACCCGATCTGTTGTTGGGATCATGTAAATGTCCCGATCCGATTGGGTTGGGAGGGTTTTGATGTGATTCCAAGAGCCAGATTAAGACACAAACGAGGTCAAATGCTGTACACCCAGAATATCTTTTATTACAAAAAGAAGTAGTAATAAAGAGAATAGTGATGAGATAGGATGGAACAAAGATGGAAATCAAACCAGCCGTCGGGATAGGGCCACAAGAATAGCCACCACCACGGGTCCTGCGATGAGGCAATGGTGATGGGGGTGCAAGGGGGTCTCAGTTCCTCAGAGACACAGAGATGAGCAGTCGCAGACGCGGCTTGTTCTGGCGGTGGTGAGGTGAGGTGCAGTCAGGTGGTCATCATCTCCCCCCCCTCAAAACTTGCCCGTGCAGGTCCATCTTAAATACCCCCTTGAGGGCTGTGGTTCCCATGGCAACGGCACATGTGTGTCCCCCAGCAACTGCTGCATGCTTGGGTCAGGGACATATCTGGGCAGAATGTTTTCACAAGTTGGGGTTTTCAGGACCCTCTGATCTTGTGACCATCCTTGCAATCTTTGAGACGAGTTCATAGTGCAGTTCCTCAAAACGTGTAAGTTGTTTCTAATTTTTTAAAAAATACATTGTTTTTCTTTAGTATTTCTTAGGGTTTTTTTAAAAAAAGATTGACTTTTTAAATAAAGGAGGAGAAGGAAGGAGGAACACACACTTTAAAAAAAAAAAAAAATTAAGTAGCCTGCATATTGGGTTTTTTGTTTGGGTTTTTTTTAATAGATAAAAAGGCCTACCCAAAAAGGGATGTCTGAATAGTATTGTAACAGGAGAGACCTCGTGGGTCATCTTATTCTTCCTTTTCCAGTATGGAATAATTCTCTCTGTGCCATTTGGAAATGCAGTGTCAAATTACAAAATTGCTGAGGTAATGTCTTTTCCATCATTCCCTATTATTTTATCTGTTGGAACATATTGTCAGGTGCTCATTTGGTAGTAATTCTTTTTAATGACCAGCAGAATAAATAAGAATTCTGCATGCAGCTGTGATCATGGCCTCATTTGTTTGAGGTAATACACAGACACAAAAGATGTTCCTGTGTGAGGTCTTTGCGTTTCAAAACGTGGAAGAGGAAGAGACTCAGGGAACAGAGGCTCATCTTTGACATTTAACATAAAGAATATGCAGATTTTTAGTTCACTTTCAATTTTTTTGGTTCCTGGAGTAGGTGATGTCACATTTTAAAGCACTGAAGCAAAGAAGGACAGAAACTACCATTTAGAAAAACGTAACAACAGCTGACATTTTCATATGAAATGCAGTTTTGTAAAGGAGAGGGGTAGCCATAACTCTTGGCAGCAATGAAACATGTAGTTTCAGTGCTAAAATCAACTTTACCTTGCTCTCGGGAACCTCAGAATTTTTACTGCATGAGTGTGTCCCCTCAGTAACTTTGACATACTTTAAGAAAGTTATTTTTTCATTTATTTATCAAGTAACAGCAAAGTTAGCTGTCACTGCTCAGTGTTGCAAATACGAAGATCACACATCACCAGGAATGGAGAAGGAATGTGAGAAGTCATCAGGTGTATGAAACAGCCACCAGAAAGGGGTGGTGTGGTATCCACCATCAGTGGCAAACTCTTGGAGCTCTTTAATTTTGTCCAAGAGCCTGAACTGAAGCAGCAGCTTCTCCTTAGTAATCAGGTTTAGGAAATAAAGATAATGTGTATCTCGACTAAGTTTTTCATTTACACATCTAAATACTTATGTTTATAAAGAAATACTTTCATAGGTAGGTCTATATAGACTTGTGTGCCGTAGTATAGATAAACACATTTTAATTGAAGTACTTCATAACTTTGTGGTTTTTTTCAATATGCATAATATATACAGTGACTAAAATAAATTCTTCCTACCTCATGTCAACTTTGCAACAAATTTGACTGCAGTGTGAGCTGTAGAAGGTGGATAAACTCTTCCCATGAGCTCACAAGGGAGAAAGATGAGTCATTAAGACACAAGCTGTTCGTCTTTTAGGACCTAATTCTGTTATCAATTCATTGCACACTGTTCATGTTCAAAACAAACAGAGGGTCCCCAGAATAAGTTTTATTTTATGTTGAAGCTCTTCATGCAGATGGTGTTTGACAGGCTATTTGACAAGGCAGGCATCCTGATGGGATGACAGCTCTGGAATTCCTGTTTGGGAAGGAGAGCTCTGTGGCAGGCATGGTGAGATGTTGCTTCAAGCATTCGCTTTGTAGATGATAAATGTTACTGTGCACAGCTGTTTGCCCCATGCAGAGATGCACAGCTGTGCTGTTCTGGGAAAGGAGTAGTGCTGCAGTGCTGTTTTAGTAGGTTGTGCTGCAGATTTTCACAACTTTTGTGTTAAACCAGCAGAGGGTACTCTTAAGCTTCCAAGAAGAAGTTGTTATATTGGCCACTTCAGGAGACCACTAGTTCAAACAAAGTTATGGTACTGAGGGGAGGGGCGAAAAATGTGGTGTCTTTAGTTATATGGGCCTGATTGCACTTAAGTAAAACTGATTAATAGGTCGTGTACTTTGAATAAATATTCTGTACTGCATTCTTTCCAAAAGCACAAACAACTGAGTTCTCAGTCCCGTAAAATGGTGTGACCTTGGAAAGAGGAAAATTCAGGTTGGGAGGGACCTCAGGATATCTCTTCATCCAGCCATCTGCTCAAGCAGGGTCAGTCATGATGTTTGAGTAGCTATCTTCCCCACTCTTGAAAACTTCTAAGGATGGAGACAGCACAACCTCTTTTGGCAACTGTCCTCACAGTCAAGATGTTTTTCTGTATGTTCAGGCTGAAACTGTCTTGTTCCAGCTTACACCTGTTGGCTTTCGCCCTCCTGCCATGCACTACTGTGTATCCTTGATCTTCTGGCTCTGCTCCTGTTAATGCAGCTCAGGAGGCTGGTGACCCTCTCTGCTGCCAGGGTGATTCTGGCTCATGCTTATCTTGCTGCTCACCAGGACCCTCAGGGCTTTTCACAGAATGGTGGGGGCTGGAAAGGACCTCATAACACTCTAGTCCATGGGATACCCTCAATTAGGTCCTTGAAGAGGTCGAAGTTGGCTCTCCTAAAGTCCAGGGTTGCAACCCTACTTATTGGTTTATAACCCCCACATGAGATTCTGAACTCTATCATCTCATGGTTACTGCAGAGCTGCTCCCCAGCTGTCAGTCCCCAGTCTGCATCACTGCAAGGGGGTATTCCTTCCCAAGTGCAGGGATTTGAGGTTGTCCTTGTTCAGTTCCATAAAACTTCTGTCAGTCTATTCCTCCAGCTTGGATAGATCACAATTCTGTGTGAATTCTTATATATATACACTTCATTTTCATGGAAATCAGCAGTTCCACTGCCTTTAATAGAATGAATTATGTGTATAAAGCCTAGAAGTTTGTAAGCTTGTGGATTACAGATTTACACATAAAGTTGCTACAAGCAAAACTACAAAATTATGTTACAGATTTCTAACCTATTCAGCAAATAACAGAGGAAGAGCTTTATCTTTTCTTTGAAAAATAATACTTCAAGAAGAAAAATAGTCTTTCTTATGTAGCTTACATATCTCTTGTACTCTTGAACTGAGGATCCCAGAACTGGATGCAGTGTTCCAGATGTGGCCTCACCAGGGCAGAGTAGAGGGGGAGGAGAACCTCCCTTGACCTGCTGGCCACACTCTTTTTAATGCACCCCAGTCTTTCTTATGTAGCTTACATATCTCTTGTGTGATATAATAGTCAAAGTACAGGGCACAAATGCACAGTTCACTGTACTTGACAGGATGATGTAAACCTCATTATAAGTAGGACCTTTATTTTTAAAAACTCATAATCTCTCTCTTAAAAACCACATATATTTATGTTGTTATTCATCTGTACAAATACTGCTTATTTAAAGCACAACTGTTGCTCCCTCACTGGTTTTCAGTCTTTCCCTCTGCCAGTCAGCTATATCACTAGTTGTTCCTATTGCCTACAGCTGTATGTTTTCTGCAGATCAGAAGCAGAGCAATGAGGTAGCCAGAAACACCTGGAACCTCTTCAGGATTCTTGCTGGCACATCTGGAGCTCCCAGGATAGTCAGAGCACTGAGACTAATGGAACCACTTTTATGATCAATTTGCAACCTGGTACCACCTTAACCAGAAGAGTTTTAATGAAAGCTTATTAGGTGCAGTATAGCACTGTTTTGTACAAGACCATTGACTTGACACTACAGCCAATTAAATTCTACCTCTTTCTTCCCAAAACCTTGTGGAAAAGTACTGGAGGGGTAAAAATGTATGATTTTGTGAATGTCACAGTCTAGTCCAGTTCCCCTTTTGTTTCATTTTTTATGGTTTGGTAGTTAGAAAAAGTAAGAGATTAGCAAGGAGGGAATTAGATACTGGAATATGTTTAGACTAGACAGCATTGTTTCCTGAACAAAGGTGAGGTCAGTCTTCTACTCCTTACAGCTTTTTTATTTTTCTAACCATCATCATTTTAAATGTGCAATTATTTTTTTTTACCTCTTCTCTGTCAATACCATGAAGACCATTCAAGCAGTATGATAGAAATACCAAATATAATAATTAGAAATGTCATTTCAGTTTGTCATGAGGAGTACATGTTGCTTCAAATGGAAAATCCTTGTGTTAGTATTTTGTATATGTACATGTGGTTTTTATTTCACCTGGTCTGGGCACTTTTCTGAAGAAAGTAAATCCATGCAAACATGCACATGTACATCCTTATTCAGGAAAGCGTGTAAAGCTTAAGTACTCAAAGCCAAACATATACATGGCCTCTTCCTATAAATTTTAAGCAGAGGTTTAACCAAGTTGCTGAATCAAGAAGATCAGCATGGATGTGTGCTTGATGCTCTTCAAACAATAACATATATGCTTCATTTTCAGGTTATGAATAATCTCACTGTCTTCAGTGTGGCTGGTGCAATGAAAATTTAATACACATGTGAGAGGATTCAGCACTGGCCTAGAGGGTTCAAGTGGTACTTTGCACTATTGAAGAGAAAGATATCTGCATGATGGCTGAAATGTTTCAATCTGTGGCAAGGGTTGACAACATATGGCACAGGTGCCAAAGGTGGTGGAGAGGTAGATCCTGAATGTCACTCAGGTATAAAGACCAGGGGCTACAGAGTCCTGACAGGATATTTGGTGGCTTTCCTGAATTCAGGGCTCAGATGTCCCTGCCTCACAAAGAGGAGAAATTATTGTCTGCATCATCCCTTTCAGAGGCTGTATTTCCTAGCTCCCACTGAGCTCCTTCCAGTGCACTTAGCTGCTCGTTTGGGAAAAAAAGAGTAGTCTGGCACATTGCACTTGAAAAGATGTTGACCCCGGTTCTACATCTCACACTAGCAGGAGAAACATCTCTGGTTATTGAATTTCACTATATCAGAGCATGTGTTCCAAATCCTGTGAACTTACGTGTCTGTTAACAGCAATTTAAAAACCTGCCAGTTTTTGCAGTATTCTATAAACAAGAATATGTAGTACTTCTGATGAGTTATCTGCTATTACTCTGGAAATAGTATGATATTTACCAGGGAAGTCATCACCAATGGTAGTACATGCTCCCTATTGGCTTGCCTTCTTTATTGTAATAATATTTGGGCTTCCCACAATGTGAAGTAAGAACATGGTGTTTACGTGAGTTAGAAGCACAGTACTGGAAAGAAGCAACTATATGAGTTCATGTTCTTTGAATAGCAGTTGAATAAACTTCCATGGGAAATTTGTTTATTTCTGTACTTAAAAAAGGTTCCAGGAAATACTCATGCTGTGACAAAGTTTCAGTATTCTCTGGGGTAGAGAGGGATTTTATCACAGGATCATGGCCTTCTGAGTTTGCCAGTGAAAGAAAGGGCGTGCTGTATTTTTTATTTGGAGCCCTTGTGTTTACAAATATAAAGAAAGGGGGGGGGGAAATCATAATTCTGTAAACTAGGTTTGGCAGTTGCATTTAATGTCCCAGGAAAACCTTAAAAATCTTACAATTGCTAATAGCAGGTTGAAGGAGGAGATGATGGGCATTTGTAAAAATAAGCAGTTGTGGGAAACAGTCACTGCTGAGCTTTGTCATTGCAAATATTGTTTCCTCTAATGTTGTTGCCCTCTATAAATAAACAATAAACATAAGATTTTTACCAAAGCATCCAAACTGTAGGTGAGGTGTCATCTCAACAATATTTTTTTTAAAATCAATCGGACTGTTGGAAAAAAATGGATGTGATGATATGTAGAGCAAAACATAGAATCTTCTGAAAACTAGAATAATCCTGAATATATGATGAAGAGGATGCCAGTGAAATGGAATGAACAGACCCTTGCCACAGAAGTGGTTTCAATGGCACACTGCCATTTTGCTTTGGTTCTTCCATAGGAAGTGTCCAGTTCTGGGCTCCAAAGTTCAAGAAAGAGTAGAAACTACTGGAGAGAGGCCAGCAGAGGGCTACAAAGATGATTAGGGGACTGCAGCATCTCTCTTATGAGGAAAGGCTGGGAGACTTGAGTCTGTCCAGCCTGTAAAAGAGAAGACTGAGAGAGGATCTTATCAATGCCTGTAGATACCTAAAGGGCAGGTGTCAAGAGGATGAGGCCAGACTTCTTTCATTGCTGCTCAGGGACAGGACAAGGGGCAACAGGCACAGACTGGAACACAGGAGGTTCCATCTGAAGATGGGGAAAAACTTCTTTACTGTGAGGGTGATGGAGCCCTGGGACAGGCTGCCCAGAGAGGTTGTGGACTCTCCTTTGCTGGAGATACTCAAAACCTGCCTGGACGTAGTCCTGGGCAACCTGCTCTAGCTGTACCCACTTTGGCAGGGGGGTTGGGCTAGATGATCTGCAGAGGTCCCCTCCAACCCCTACCTTTCTGTGATTGGTATTTATCGTATCATACAACAAGGTGAGCACACTTAAGCCACAATTCAGCACAGTACACGAAATATGTAGATAACCTTCAACAATCAACTAATTTCAATTAGATCCTTTTCACAGTTATACTAGTCACCTTAAGGAGTAGAACCAACAGCATGTAACTCCTGTGACATAGATTTCACAAACTGAATGATTCTTAGAATCATAGAATCATAGAATGGCTTGGGTTCAAAAGGACCTTTAAAGGTCATCTAGTCCAACCCCCCTGCAGTGATCAGGGACACCTTCAACAAGATTGTAGAATCCATGTTCTGTGGAACATGTCTCCAAAGCTTTTTGTCTTACACCTGTCAGCAAGGACAGATGACTGATGAATTGAAATGCATGTAGTGGTAGCATACCGAGGTGTCAGTCAGTTGCATCCTGCAAGATTGCAACGAAGATTGCTCTGAGTTTCTCCAGGGGCACTTTTGAGGGACCTTTTTGAAAGTGCAAGAGGTTCAGATAACATGTCCATAAACAAATCCATGGGAAAGGGCAGTCTGGTAGAGTGCAGGCAGGCATGAGGTTTCTTGAGTTCTAGGTCTAGCCTTGCTGTAAATTACCTGTGTGATTTTTGGATCATTTGCTTCACTGAGCTTTATTCTTTGGGCAGGCCTGTACTTGATAGGCTGGCTTGGGGAGTGTTATCCCAGTGTGAGATGGGAAGGCATCTTTCTTAATATAGAGAATGAAAAGACTCCAGTGTCTGCCATGGAATTTGAAGGCAATACTCAGGAATGGAAAGCTTTGACCTTAATGAGGAAACTTAGCGGGCTTAGGGTATCCCATAGTCACTGTTATTCAGAGTGTCCTCGTGGTTTCCTAACTTTCTCTGGAGAACCTGACAGGCATGTGGCAGCCTCAGCTTTGGAGGAACACACTCTAGTGAACACAGGCATCAAAGTGATTTTGTGCTTTCTAGTGCTTCAGTGAAATTCGTATCACCACAGAAGTGGGAGAAGCACTCAAATACCCCAATAAGTGTCCAAAATGATGAAAGAACTACAGGCTTTGGACTGCAGAGCATGTATCATACCAGTTCAAACAAAAAGGAGAATTAATGTAGATTTTGTAAGGACAGGCAGCTGCATTTTTGGCAAGAACTCAAGCAAAATGCAGGAAGGAAGAAAAAGTTGCTTCTGATTATACAAGGTTTAGTCGTGCAGTCATAACTAGAATTTACACAGCCTCTTGTTCAGGGAATCAGCATTTTTCTGCATTCCCACAACAATAATAAGATAGATATACAGAGAAAATGACAAAATACAACATGATGAATACATACTGTTCCCAGTCCTTCACTTTTCCAAATGGAAATTTCTGAATTTTTCATTTTTTTTCCCCTAAAAAATACCAGTTCTAATAAAAACAAAGCTTATTAGGAGATGGCCTTAACAGCAGGACAAAATGTTCTTTCTTCTTAGCAAAACCAAGTTTTCTTTTGAGGACATGTTTCAAGAAATACTAAACTTCACGAAACTTCTTTAACCTCTTGTTCTTTCATAGTGAGTGATGTATCTCCTGGTGACAAATGATGAAAGATTTTGTAGAATACTTGTTTCTGCTAGCAGGAATCACAATATATTTTTCAGGATAAAAGCTCTTAGATTCCTGTTTAAAGTAGAAACTAATTTTCAGAATCTCTACTGTAGTGGAAATCACTGAAACTGGACGAAAGGAATTTTTATTCTTTTCCAGCTGCAAATGCAGCTTACTTTATTTTATTTGGATGGCCTTCTCCAGCTTCAAAGTTATGTACAAACATTTAGGTAATTAATAAAGTTATGCATGCAGACAGCAGGCAGGAGGGAAGTTGAAGAATGCTTTCCAACACCAAATGGATTCTAGAGATGACTGGTGGTACTACTCAAGCAATGCTGAGGATCATTTTTCCTAGCTTTCTCTTTGGCTTTCTCTGCCCCTCCCTTCCCCACCTGCCGCATTCCTCCTTGCTCCCTCCTTGCTTTTATCTGCAGCCTCTTGCATTCCTCAGACCACAGCTGTCCAAAGGCTTTTGCTCGCTGCTTACATTTTTTCCACTCTCAGTCTCAGCTCACTTCTGTTGGCATCTAAAGGGACATATCAGCTGCTTTTCCTCACTAATAAAATCCTGGATGATCCCCAGGGATTCAACACCTCAGAAGGGATATGACTAGTCAGCATGTAACTAGTCTGAATTGTGCAACCAACCCTGTCACTTTGGGGTATCACTGCAAGTAAGGTGTGACCATTGCTGTGATCAGTGGGAGATTTGCCCACAGCTTTTAACTGGACTATGACTGAGTCCTTGGAGCACTGAAAATGAATGAAAACAACCAGAAACCTTTCTGCTAATGTCTTAAAGAGGTCTGTTGCAAGGAAAATACCCTCGTTATTGGGGACTCCTTTGCATTGGGGTGAATAAGCTTTCAGAAAGGAACAAAAGCTCAAAAAAAAAAAAAAAGAAAGAGAAATAGATTTTATCTGAATACTTGATTTAGAGTATTAGAGAATAGAGTAACAGGGAAAACTATTTATTCTGGTCATCTCACAAAGAAAAATCTCCAACTCCAAAGAAGTGCAAGAATAGGGGTTAAACAAAGGAATAAATATCAGCTACTGAATAGCAAATGGTTTAGCTTGCCCACACGTAAGAAAAAAACAAAGTATCTTCATAAGCCAAACCTTCACAAGGGAAGTTCTTGCAAATAAGGACCAGGTGTGACTGGTGGCAGAAATTTGGATGATATTAGTAACTGTGTCTCTGGACCCACAGGTGCCAAATGCCTCTGAAAAACACTCTCCTCCCAAAGCACCAGGCTGGGGTGGCTGAAGATCTCTTGATACAGTGCCAGTCCACATTAGATGTTTCACAGAGATATTATCACAGAGGTATTGTTTATTATGATTGTAGACTTTCTCTACAAGGGTTAAGCAGTACTGAGCAGGGCTGTTAGCGTGTTTATACACCTTAACCAAAGCCTGGTAGTCTGCTGAGTAAAATTGCAAATAAAAATATTTATGAAACTGTTGTCCAAATAAAACATAGATAGTATTTTTGAGCACAAAGGCTATTATCCATCAGTGAATAAAATGCTGCTATCTTGATGATGTTGTTTCGGATGTGTCAGTGGCTTAATGCAAAGTCAGATGATTATATCCCCAATGAAGCTGAGAAAACAGAGTAAGTAGCACTCAGCAAACAAAATCTGTCCCTCCCGTTTTAGAAATTTATAGTCTTTTGTCTTGCAGGGAGACTTAATTTGGCTTGAATTAGCAGAAATGTCATTGTAATGGGTATGCAATGATGGAAATCAACTCTGGCTGTGGAGTAATGCACCACTTTGAATGCACTTTATTGCAGAGTAAGGGTACAAATGAGGCTTGGATGCAAAACCACTAAGACTTCAGAATCAGCATATATTTTTTGAGACAGATCTGCATTGCAGTTTCACGATGGAAAAGAACAGAACAATGTACCCTTTTTTTACTGACAGACTGAACACCCCTCAGCCAACAGACAGACATAGTTTATAAACCCTATTTTGTCACATTGGTAAGAATTTATGCCTGCAGAAGTGTTGTGGAACAGTGCGATGATAATGAATCCCAAATCCCATCAGTTGTATAGTATTTTTAGTGCTACACTGTTTTACTAATAAATAGCATGCTATTTCTCTAGGATGAAACTTCCCATGCAAGGAGTATATGTTCAATGTGATTCTGTTATGCTAGTTGAGTATGTCTACCAATTCAGTAAATTGTATTTCTCAACCTAATTTTCCATTATTATCAAGGAAATAATTTGCTATCCAGTTATCATTGGTAATAATTGTCTGTGAAAGTCTGCTTTTTGTACCAATTTTATAGTTTCTCCAAAAATGACAAAAAATGTAATTATGTGGGACAGTTTATGGTAAGTTATCAGATGCCTTAGGTACCCATTAGGACCAGACCTGTATGTTGTAATTAAATTACTTGGTATTTGTGATAACACCTGCTTGGTATCTTCCAAGTCTTCCAAAAGAAAGCATGAATTTCCTGTGTGTCTAGCTTTGTGTATATGAAATTTTTGTTGTCCAGCAGTGGTAGCTTTTAGGGCTACTTAGGCATTCTCTGCTTCTCTATCAAGTCTCAAAAAAAAAGTTTCAAGTGTTGATGTCATATATAGCTTACTCTACAATATCTAGGGTGCATTGTGTGATAAGCTGTCCATATGGAGCTAGCCTTACTGTCAGGGCTCTTTAGAAGAATCAATAGATGCTGGACATAATGTGCTCAAGGACTTCTCAATGTAGATGCGTTGACTCTGGATCAGCACTCATGTCTAGCACTGACCCACCTGCATGCTGGCTGTGGGCTCCATTCAGAGCAGGAGCATGGGGACTCCAAGTCAGCTTTGTCTGTGGACAGCAGCTGAGTTTGAGAAACCTTCATGTGGATGTTCGAAAACCTCATTCAAAAACAAAACCTTCAGATTCTGAAGCTTCAGGCAGTTCCCATTGTCTGGGTTACACTTAGCTGCAGTCTAAGTGGGTGTTGATTTATCCATCAGGGCAGCCAGGGACTTCCTTGGCACAGAAGCCACCAAAATGGATTTAATACAGTGTAGCAGCAGGGGAAATTTATTCCTTAATTAGAAACACAGCCCTTAGGAGCAGGTCTCAGCCTGCTAAGTTTGAAGTAAACTATGTGCTGTTATAAACTCCTGTAGAAGTCACTTTGGCCTCTTGTTGTGCTGAAGGTGATGGAAACAGAAAAGTGCATCGCTATTTCCCCTGTGCTCCCCACTGTGGAAAGGCTGCTTGTTCCTTAACTCATGGCAAGCTGAACCTTTCCTCATGAGGCCCTGATGCTAGATGTGTCAGTCAAACCCCATGAATGGCCCCTACCCACTGTCTGCCTGAGCATCTTCAGTCAGAAATAGACCTGTGTATTACAGAGCTGTTTTATAGGGTAGGGTTAGGAATAGTTTAAGAAATAAAAAACACCTGTGAAATGCTAGAGACTCATTGCTTATACTCAATCAGAACAGGAAATTACTTTCTTCTTAGGGTTTACTCCTTTCCTGGACATACAACTAGGCAAAACTATGGTATGAGGTGGCTGCTCAGTGAGACAGGAACTTGGTGAAATACAGGGGAAAGGTAGATTCTTAGTTCTCTTAGACTTCAGAATAATTAAACTATACTGTAAAAATGCTGTCTATGTTCATGTCACCCCGTACTTGCTGAGTGTTCATTAAAAAAAAAAAAAAGAAACAGAAAGAAAAGCATCCAGAAGACAATTAGATTCTTGCAGAATACAGCAATTCATCAAACATAACTCACAAAAGTAACTGAAACCACCTGTTTCCACTTCCTCCCCAAAAAAGAGAGTACCGCAATGCAGAAAGTGCAGAGCAGTGAATGCAGCAAGTCCTGAAGATGAATCATGGCAAACACAGCCACACAGAACTTGTTTAGCAGGGAAATGGTGTGTCCCCTTCTTTTTCACTTTAAATCCAAGCATTTGTATTCACTATCTTTTGTATAGCTTCAGCCTGCTAGACAATAAACCTCACCTAATAGAAACCTGGCCTCAGACAGGATTTTGTTAAGTTTTAGGGTTCTTTCCAGGCTGTATGTTAATTGAGTTGTTTTTAGGTTGGAGCACAAAATAAATTTTATTCTCACTCCAGCTGGGGAGGTAATGAAAGCTGCCATTACAAAAACTTCAATTTCTTATGGGCTCCTGCTTAGATACAAACATAATACCGATGTTAAAAGCTGCGTTACCCTGTGAGTGTCTTGCAGTTCATGTTGAAGGCAGGACATGGCTGTATGCTCACTGGGTAATTTGCACCCCTGGCCAGGAGATGATGCATTCGTTCTGTGTGGTCTCCTCTGTTGCTGGCCAATACTGAGGTGTTTTGAAACTACTCTCCTCACATCCTTTAAAACTCTGTAAAGAACATTTTCAGGTATTGAATAGATAGCTGTCATTATTACTGCTGCCTTTACCAAGATAATTCAAACACTTGTTTTTAGAAATGTCAGGTTCTGTTGTTTCACATCATATACAGCCTTTGCCTTATATACAGTAAGCGTATGTACCAGTGTGCTCCTAAAAATGCAGCTAGCTGTTGCACTAATATTTGAAGCCGCTATGTCTCCAAATACCAAGATCTCATTACTTAGACTCTTTATCTTTTGTTATTTTAATTAACTTAATGGAATTAAATAAGTAAAAGAAAAACAGAGAAAACCTTGTCATTGTAATTGGGCAGATCCTCAACTGGCAAGACTTCAGGAAAGTTGCATCAGTTTATGGGATGAGGCCTTCAGATGCTGGAGAAATTACCTCTGAGAAGGTTGTATGCTATATACATTATGTATATCATGTTTTGCTGTACAATAGCTGCTAGTTGATCATTAAAAAACCACTGTTAGCAATTCAGAAAACATTAAGAATATTAAACATTTGCACTTGTTGATCTTCCTTTTGCATGCAATTATGACATCTTTTGAAATTTATGTTGTTAACACTTATTCTGCAGCATGCAGTTAAATAAGCATTAATGTTACAAAATGTGGTTTTGTAAAATTTACTTGAAAACCACAGTTATCCAGCCTGCTTTGTCACTGTAGCACTGGCCTGAAGTAGAGTCGCAGGAGCTTGTTGTACTAGGTAGTGGATTGAATTTGTGATTTGATTCCCCAGAGCTGGTTTCCCTTCAGTCCTCCTGTAACATGAAGGTGACTCAACAGTGTTGGTAGCCAATGCAGCTTTGCAGAACATGTTTGTTTGGTGTCTCTTTGCAGTTCTGTTCAGGTTTCCCTAGGGGAACAAAGCAGTTCAGGAACAATAGTGAAATGACATATGTTTGGACTAGGAGCACACGGCATCTGTAAAACTTGCATCCTTAATGGCTTGGCAGTCGATCATTTGGGAATTAAGGATGAAAGCAACAGATGTTATGCATTCAAGCACCTGGATAAAGAAATGAAAACCTGAAAAGTACATACATTATTTTGATAAAGCAAAATGGTGAAACTTGCATTTGTCTGTGATGTCCCATCCTATTCAGATAAGGTGCTGTTTGTTTTTAAATGGAAATATGGCTTGGCATAACATGACAAAACCATAAGAGCCCTTGTGGCCATGTTACATCTGGGTCAGATGTATTTGATGTTCTTACTTTGATCTCCTGTGTAATCAGTGTGTTTTCAGCTTAGATCTTGAATCCACATCTCTTGTAAACAAGAACAATTCTCAGACCTTTTGATCTGCAAAATGACTCATTCTTCCACAACTCTACTCCAGGACAGCAGAGAGAAGTGATTCCTGTTCCTAGGGGTTTCTTTGGCATGGTCCTCCAAGACATATAAAGCTCTCTCCTAAAAAATTGAAGGGGCTAAACAAGGTCTTTACTGTATCTCTTGGAGCTTTCTTTTACGTTCTTCTCGTGGCTTTCCTTGGGACTTTAAATTAAAAACTTGGATAAAGTTCCCTATGATGAGTGGATTCATTGACTGCATTGCCTGGGACTTGTTTGATAAGGAAATTTGGACTGTAAAGTAAGAAAGGAAATAATGGATAGTATAGAGATTGATGGATAGCAAAGGAAGCTAAGAAACTGGACAAGGACCAGGAAAGTGCTAGACAAGGTTGGACAGATGGAGAGCAGAGATGGCAGAGCTGACAAGGACTTTGTGATAGCTGGAGCTCTTAGGCAGGCTAGGTAAGGGCACGATAACAAGGGACTGAGGTGCCCAGGGCAAGGGTGTTGTGACTGGCTGAGGAGTTTGAAGGAGAAATTAGAAATCTGAACTCCCAGAATCAAGACCTGTGGGTAGAGAAGTGTTGGGAAGTGGGAAAGAGGGGAGCCAGGCTGCAAGAGTGGCCCAGGGCAGGGGGAGCAGGCCTGGCTCGGGTGGAAAAACAGGAACAAGCCTTTAGAAGCAGCTATGTGGAAAAGAAAAGACTAAGGCCAGCCCAGAGGGAGAGGGAGCCCTAGCAAAAATGGCTCATAAGTGGTGACGGCTTAAAACATACTCTTCACCATATGACCACACTCCTGACCTTCACCATTTGTCCACACTTAGCACTTTTTGTGTTACAAACTGGCAAAATGTCTTGATCCTCTCAGAGCTGGGGAAAAATCTCTCACTCTCTTCTATGAATTTAAGGGGTTCGATTTTGTATTAAAAAAACCCACATTAGCCTTGTTATAAGGCTAATGTGAGGGTTCATTTAAATTCAAAAAGAGATTTTTGTCTTTGAAAGCTTACAACTATTTTAGAAAAACATTTTTTACCACCTGTCTCTATCCCATTCAACTTGCAAGTACTAAATAAGATATGAATCTTGCTAAAAATAGGATTAAATCATGTAGGGAAGACAATGCCAATGCATTTACAGGAGTCTGAATTACAATAATCCTTTTTGCTGGTGCATTTTGACTTTTCAAATCACCCTTAATAGTACTCTTTTAAGACACACTTTTCCATTACTAGATAGAAACATTTCTACCTAATACACTGCGACATTGCCCATGATTTCTGTTTCTGTCTGCCTCCTCTGTTGTACTTCTTTTGTGTGATATACTCAGAATGTGAGTAGTAGCTATGAGCTATTTTTGGTATGTAATACTATAGATGTGAGCAATAGATCACATTTTAGAATGGAGGAGGATTCTGCAGAAGATATTTCATTAGGTGCTATTAAAAGTATATAACTCACAAATAATATAAAATGCAGCAACCTACCAGGACGGCAAGGCATGAAAGCTGTTTGCGTATAAGCAAACAGAAACAGAAAGCAGTTTTTCTAATTGATGAGAGCTGTCCACCTTCTAAATTGCTTATTTTGGCACAAAGTCACTACACAGGCACAAATCTTATTTTTTGCTTTGGTTTCCCAGTTATATTCTTTCTGTTTCTTATCTTTTCTCAACTACAAGGAAAGCAAGTGTCTATATATCCTTACCTCATTTCTTTAACTTTATGGTTTTTTTACCTGAAAAGCACTTACTGAGAGCAGTGCTGGAAAGCTTGCTGTGACACGTCATCCTTGAGTGTGTAGGCAGCTGGCTATCTGGGACCTGTGGCATCTGGGGGGTCACAGAAGTCCAGGAGGAAGAGTTTCCCTGGCATGACTTTCACGTCATGCACAAACACATGCTTAAAATAGGCTGTGTGGGCCACGTCAAGGCACCCCCGTTGTCCTTTCCCTCCTAAAGGTGCCCCTGGCTCATCAGGACATTTTTAGCTTTTGACTAGAAAACTACTGGGGTTTACTGAGAGGCGCTGGGATTTCCCCTGGTGTTTTCCGTTGGAGAAACCTACATCCTGTTATTGTGGTGCTTTTCCTCTTCCCTTCAGAAAGTGAAAGAGGCCCGGGAATATGATGTTTATCTGTTCTGAACTCTTTCAAGCTCATGTCTGCCTACTAACAGCAAGTGCCTAAATAAAAAGGAAAAGCTATCTAGTAGGGTGTTGATTTAAAAAACAAAACAGAGTGAATGACACTAAGAAATGTGTACGTAAATATAAGTATATACATGTGTATTAATGTACTAAACACTGTGTGATTGATCCTAAAAAGCCTATCCTTCAGGTTTAAAACATTCACATTCATAATTGAAAATTTATTGTGTATGCCTATCTTTACCTATTTCTATACCACATATATGTAAGTGTGTATCTGTTGATTTCGCTGCATTACAGATACCTATGCAGACCTTGGTGCTCTTACAATGCCAATGAGGTTTCCACAGTGTGAGCCAGCCGCTGGAGGAGACTGCGACTCTGTCCCGGAGAATCTGGATTGAGGGGCTGGTGAGCATGGGCTTTCTGCTGCTAATACAGATTTGTTTATGTTTTGTTGCCAGGTCTAGCCTGTGCCTGTGACAAGCCCCACACAGGCAGGAGGCAGGTTGTTGCTGAAGCTCTCCCTTTCACCCAGGTGGAGGATAAGAGATGGTGGCTCTGCAGGTGGAAGGCTGGAGGGAGGGAGGCTGCTGCCCTGCACGAACATGTGGCCGCACTGCAGGAGGGAAGGGTGGCCTTGAGACCCTCACTAGCCCCCCAGACATTTTATTCTAGAGATTTACAAGAGCTCGGGTGTTGCGTTTGGTGTTGTACTGGTGGATTCACAGGGAGACGTGGTAAGAAAATGAAACCTGGTCAGGAAAATTTTGATCCATATACATACCTGACCCCCATTTCCATAACACCAAGAAGCATTTGCATGCTTGGCCACACAAGAAACCCATTCAGTGACACTTCTTTAAATGATAAACAAATTACTATTTAGGTTTTCATAGAAAGGAGAAAGCTTAAAATATGTATGTATTATCTAGATATGTTTGGGATATAGCAATCCTTCATAGAGTAATGATATTTATTTAGGAAGAGTCAGTGGATAAAATAAGCCTGGACAATAAGCATCCTAAGAGAACTGAGACACCTGGTTTATGTCCACTGTTGTTTCCATGTCCCATAAATTTGTTACAGAGACATTTGATAGTTTATAGGAATAAGCCCACATTGATGAAATACCTTTGTTTCCCTTAGGTCATAGAGAAGGCCTCTGAGCTCAGAGTTATGGTAGTAACAATACTCATACCTTTTCCATTTATTTTCAGGGTAAATAATGCCATCTTCCCTTCCTGAGACATTCCCTATTACAGCTGAGTACTATGCCAAGTCTCTGGCACATGGTCCAAAAATGTCAGAAGCCTTCTCAACTTCCCTATTCCTCCTGGCTTGCTTTACTGCACTTCCACAGTATATGATTCCCTTAAAGCTACCCAAGCTGTCAAATGCCTTGAAAACTCTTTGGGGTAGTCCAGTTTGAAGGTCAATGGACTAAATTAGGAAGGTTTGATGATTGACTTTAGTTAATTTGGACAAAGCTGCTCTAGAAATTGTAAGTTCTGTCTTGTGTTTTCCAAGCATTTGTGAGATGGAGAAGCATGCTGATTAGGTTGGAACAGGCTTCCAGCTGTGTGAACCCTCACATGTACTGCACTGGAATGCCTTCAGTTTATACAACTGCCTGAGCCCATGGCAGTCAACTCTCAAAGTCTCAGCTGAACAGCAAAGCCAAGAGCTAGGCTCCTAGAGCACCCTCCATGCTCTCAGAGTGTATTGGAGGTTTGTTTGCTTATAAACATCAACCTGAAGACTTCTTAATTTGAGCTCTGGGTGAGTTTGGTCCATGTTGTGGATGCTCATGTTCAAAAGCTTTCAAAGCATCTGGCATAACTGTGGGAGTATATGGTGTACAGTGGTACTTGGTTGGAGATTCTCAGCCAGGAGCTGGCTGAACTGATATGTAGGAGCCTCTCAGCTGGTGAAAGGGGCCCATAAGCAGGGGTACACATTCTTTCTGGTTTGTGCATCTCTACTCTGACATACATTCAGAGAACCAAAGGCACTGGAGAAATCTGCAAGATTATTTAGTAGCTTCTCAGAAACTAGATGATGTAAGAAAATAATCTGGAAATCCCTTTTCTTAAAAAACCAAACCAAAAACAATCAGGCAATTTCAGGTCAAAAGTGCAGAGTCATTATAGACTGCATCAAGTCCAAGAAGGGGAAAATGAGGACAGCCTAGAAACAGCTCCTTTAAAAGCAATAGGAGAGGGAATCCCTTGAGTTCCAATTTATAAGGAAGTGTCAGGAGGAAGGAAGCAAGCACTGTGGTTCAACCACAGTGAGAAATAGGGCTTTTGTGACTTTCTGTGGTAACCCAGGGTCTCTGTGAGGTGACTTGATGTATTAAACACTGATGGTGATTGAGGTGAATCACCCTGGTAAGAGGAGAATGAAAACTCCATGGTCATGCAGACCACATCCTGACCTTTTGAACTCAGATGTAAAACTACTGCTCCTTGCACTATCCAACAGTCCCAGATATTGTCATTTTCAATTTCCTGGCAGTCCCTCACAGGCATCATAAGATGTGATGGTGGTTTAAAGCTTATACCAACCACACTACAAAACAGCTTCTGAGTAACCAGGATATGGTAAGAAAGTTTCAGCTCCTGGCTTTGAACAGGTGATTAAGTGCTTTATAGCCTGTGCTATGCACATCAAACCCCATCCTACTCATATCCACACTAAGCAATATACACCATTTCCCTTTTTTCACTTATTTATCTTTGTGAGTTTTTATTGGGGTTTTCTCTGCTGCTTGGTTACAGGTTTGTGTTGGACTGTGAATAATTGCTTTGGTTGGTTTCTTGCTTGTTAGGCCTAACTGATCTCATTAATTTAAAATTAAATTTTAAAAAATACTCAAATGAATATATCAAAGAACCAAGGTGACTGCAGAGCCACTTGTTTCTAATGTATTCATTTTCACTTGCTATTTGACTTTGGCCTTCCACGAAGGGCCAGCCATCAGCCGTTTGTATCTGCACGTGTACATGTACACACACACACAGATAAAATGAACTCTTTCATAGTCAGGCTTTACTAGTAAATGGAGAGTAATGTTGAGTGCCTGCTGCTCTCCTGTTCATATAATTAGTTTGGATTTGATTGTGCATGCTTTTGAATGCTACCTGTAAGGTGCTTTGTGACCTCGGATGTCACACAACATCCCTCTTCCATCCAATGGTTAAGTACAAGGATGCTAAAGCATCTCTGTGTGAAGTGGATTTCAGACTCTCTAGAAAAGATGCTTTTTATTCAAAAATTCCTTATAAGTATGCTCCAATAAATATTCCCTTCAATTTAGACAAGGGTATGAAAGGCTTCACGTAGCAGTATTACTGAGGTCGTGTAGTAGTGAAAAATGTAGAAGCCCAAGAATTTGTTCACAACAGGTTTTTTAGCAGGGTGAAAGTAAAAAGTATTTTAAAATATCAGTGCATATTCTGCATATACATTTTATAGTCCAAGTGTTCTAGAATGATCTAATTCAACACAGATTTTATTCTTTAGATATAAATGTCAATTTATGAGCAATGTTGTAGCCAACTCATATCACTGTGGAAAGACAAGGGCTCTCTTGCTTACTATGTCTCTCCAAATTACCTGCAATGAATTTTGCAGACATGTATAAACAAAGTCCAAATTAATAATTTTATAGGTACATTGCAAAGCCCATATTTTATAACTGATAATCACAAATGACTGGGCTGGGGAATGAGAAATGAACTAGATATAGGGTTAGTTGAGGACATAAATGTCAGGCACATTATCATACTGGTAATATGTGTGTATAGAATAGAATGATTTGAATTTGCATATTTGGCACTGTTCATTTTTTAGTTCCCTAAAGCATCAGGGATACACATATCATATCAGCCAAATCTCATAAAATTGGCTCCTGCCTCGCACTGCATGCTATAAAACATGTATTTTAAATCCTAACAGCAGTCTCCCTTCTGCTCTGTAAGTACAATGCCAGCTGCCACCGGTCAACCTGATCTTGCACACTTGCTGAGCGGTCACTGAGTAGGAGGAAGGCCATGCTGCTGAACAGCAGCTGGGATAAGCATGTACCCAGCCCTCAGCCAAGATAACATTGCTGTGATTTTTTTAAAAACATAGTGGTTGATCTGACTAAAGCTATCTGGGGACTTGGATGTGTACCTCCTGTTCATGATGAAGGCACATACAGGGTGTATGTATTTAATGCCTGGGAGTCTAATGGCTGTGATCTCGTACTCTGCCTGGCCATTTGGGAACAGGAGATCACTAGTTGTTAAAACGTATGTGTAATGCATGTAAAGTGTTAAGAAAATGTGAAGGAAATATATTCATTACATGAACGAATATGCTAGGAACAAAGCTCATTTCAGAGAAGTTGCTCAAGAAGTTAGTTATTTAAATCTAAGATGTCAAAGTTCAAGTTTATTTCATCCTAGATTAGACTCATGTGCATCTGGATTCAGTTATCTAAATGTAGGTCTTGTGTCTTGTGTCATTTCAGTGCAGGTCCTGTGTAATTTTAAATGTTTGTGAGACACCCCATCTGCCGTTCAAAAAAATTCCAAATCTTTTGCAAGTTCAGTGTCATATGCTAGCCCTGTGAGGATGCCTCGAATGGCTTGGAGTACCTAAGTACTCTAAAGTAGCATGAGACACCTACAAGTATTCCTTGAATACTTTAAACACTTTTGACACCAAAATCTAGTTGTCTTAATTCAGAGCTAAATCTCACTCCTAAAATTCAGTGACATCAATGTCAATGAAGAAACTTCAAAATTTCAGCTTTGCAAATGTCCATCAATATGCTGGTACTAGTAAGTAGATCATGGAATCATAGAATCATGGAATGCTGTGCGTTGGAAGGGACCCACAAGGATCATCAAGTCCAACTCTTGACCTAGCACAGGACAATCCCAAGATGATCAATATCACACTGATTTAGTAGTGATGAAGGCTTTAGACAGGAGTAACAGACTTAAACTAAGATGAAAGGCAGCAGATCTAATTATTATTCTTTGAAAATATTAAAAAATATTTCACCTTGGAACAGAAAGTGAGAAGGAAAGATTTAACCTATTGCAAAATGTAGGAGTTTTAGCCCCTGTATAATTGTATACCTATATACACATAGATCAGAAAACAGTATTTCCTAACAAATCACAAGTGCAATATATGGTTTCTAACAATGCATCTAAAGTAGCTGCATGGCCCTGTTATCCAAATGTCTGCAAGCTTCACAACATTTAATGTTTTCTTTCACAACATCCCTACTAAGGAGATAATGCCTCTGTCCTCCTTTAGCAGAGACAGATCTAGGAGGGAGTTCAAAGCATTGCCTTACAGAGACTGCTGCACTGAACTTGAACATCTGAACTTGAACATCTGAACTTGTTCCTGAATTTGTGCCAGCACACAAATTCCTGTGGCTCAGACCTGTGTGCAGAGCTCCCTAACCCTCGCCACTGCAGGGAAAGAACAGGTCCAGGAGGGAATAACACAAAATGTGTATAACACAAAATCATAGGGTTTGGAAGGGACCTCAGGAAATCATCTAGTCCAATCCCCCCTGGCTAAAGCAGGTTCCCTGCACCAGGTTGCACAGGAAAGCGTCCAGGTGGGTTTTGAACATCTCCAGAGATGGAGTCGCCACAACCTCTCTGGGCAGCCTGTCCCAGTTCTCCATCTCCCTTGTAGTAAATAAGTTTTTCCTTAAGTTTGTATGGAACTTTCGGTGTTCCAGTTTTTGCCCATTGCCCCTTGTCCTGTCACAGGGTACTACTGAAAAAAGCCCAGCCCCATCTATTTGGCCCCCGCACTTAAGGTATTTATAGACATTGATAAGATCCCCTCTCAGTCTTCTCCAGGCTGAAGAATCCCAGCTCTCTCATCTCATCCAGCAGATGTTCCAGGCCCCTAATCATCTTTGTGGCCCTCTGCTGGACTCTCTCTAGAATATCCCTGTATTTCTTGAACTGGGAAGCCCAGAACTGGACACAATATTCCAGATGTGGCCTCACCAGGGCAGAGTAGAGGGGAAGGAGAACCTCCTTTGATCTGCTGGCCACATTCCTTCTAACGCACCCCAGGATACTGTTGGCCTTCCTGGCCACGAGGACACAGTGCTGGCTCATGGCCAGCCTGCTGTCCACCAGGACCCCCAGGCCCTTTCCCACAGAACTCATCAGCAGTCATACAGATAGGTGTAGCTATATAGCTGTATAGCTCTGCTAAATCAGGCACCAACCCTGGCTAATGTGAAGCAATGTCATCTGGTCCAGACAAACTACACCAACTGCAGCTAGTTCAGAGCCTGCCTGGGTGCCTCCAGGTGACACAGCTCTGCTTGGCACTGCCACCTCCTTGCACTTGCAGGGGTGGTCAAGGCTCTGTGGCTCATGCCTCGAGGCACTGCTGACATAGATAATGGAGCTTTCTGGCATCTGTCATAGATCTAAGCCAATCTGGGAACAAATTAGACCCATCTATCACACACTGTGGGTATTGAGTTCAGCGCAGAGCAAAGCAGTCATTTCTAAACCAGCTAAAGACGACAGTGGTAGTACTGCACTTCAGTTTGTGTCAAGTTTAGAGATGTTAATCAAAAAGGGGGAGATATGGTTTAATATTCCTCTCATCCTGATGAGATTCAGATTGTCATTCCTAGGAGACTGCACTCTTGGGCAATCCACAGACAAGTCTGTGGTGATGGTCATCTACTCTACAGGTAAAATATGAGACTGATGGGAGCACAAAAAGCAAAAAAGAGCCCAGTTCTGTGGGCTACTATTTAGGTTCATCCTGAGCAAGGACAAAACCTTGATTCTGCTTCTGGCTTCCATGTCAGTTTGTGGACTTGATCTAATGACCTTTAATGAGGTAAATTATACACAACATGGCAAGAGTTTTGTGTTGTATGAGGTAATCATGGCAAAGTGTAGAATGGAGCAATGCTAATCAGTAGTCACCATGACTGCTAAGTTGTTTCTCTGTCAGTGTTGGAGGTTGCTGCTAAAATATTGCCAGTAGACCCTTCTCACAGGGAAAGTGGCAGGTGGTGGGGGACAATTTTAAGGCTTATAAATGGGATGAGAGCAATAGGTTAGCAAATTTCTTGGAATGAAAGCAGGTGCTGGGAGTGCTGGAAGACAGAGGTATTGCTGCTGTTGGTGGTGACACAGGACAAATAGGAAATGAGAGCCAAGAAGGAGCTATGTCATGCAGAGCGTTTGCAGAGAGAGTGGGCTGTGTGAGGAACAGCATAACGGGGAATTAGTGTCTTTCCTTGTTCCTTTAAGTGAAAAATGAGAATAGCGATCTTTGCAGGCACCTAATCTTTCTTTTACTCAGTGTATATATAATTTTAATTGGGAGCTGCATGCCTCCCAGGCTGGGTCATACAATGGTAGTACTTGTCCTCCCCCTTCCCCCCCCCCCCCCCCTCAGTGCTGGGTCATTTGAAAAGGGAAGGATCTGGCCATGAGGCTGCTACCTCAGCTCTGGTTGTTTCTTGACATTTGGGACCTCACTAGCAAGGCTGTTGCCACAGCTTCTGTTTGTCTCTGCTTCCCCCTGACCAGACAAAGCCACTCTGATTTCCAAAGCATGTGAGAAGCTTCATTCCTGTGCCGAGGACATATAGGTGACTGGCACTGGTGCAGGGCAGCAGGGGTAGACAAGCATCACCTGAGTGATTTTCAGCATGTGAAGCTGGGTACTCTGTACAGCTGCATGAACTCAAAGAAGTTTTCATCTCCAGATAGAAGGATTTTCCTTGGACCTGTCCACATTTTAGCATACATAAAAATCCTTCAAAACAGATGCTCATCTTGAAAAGATTTGAAGATATTTCAGCAACTAAGGCAGGCGATGTTTTAGATTAATTGTTTTCACACCAAACCATGCTCCTAGTGCTAGTTGTCATTTATTCTGTGGCCCCTGTTAAGAAACTGGAGGGAATGAGGAGTGTACTGTGAACTCATTGAGTTTTCTATTTGTTCTTCTTCAGGTTTGTTTCTCTTCTTCACTGGGACAGGAGAGCTATTCTTTAGTTTTAAATTTTATCTCTTTGTTCTTTTAAGTCAGATTTCAAAACTGCAGAAATCCAGGTCAATCTTTACAGCTCAAGGCTAGCAGAGAACAGAATGTTTGAGGAACAAAAGTGAGCACATCAGTCAGCCAGTCAGTCAATCAAATAGTTAGGGTCCTTCTCTGGTGGGCAAATAATCCATAAAACATCATGTCAAATATTTTAAATAAATGGTCTCTCCTTAGTTCAGGGACTAGTGCAAGGTATGCTGGCATTTCTCTTTAGACAAGGTAATACTGCTTGCTAGAATGGGAGACTTTAATGAAGAATTTTGGCAGTGTCTTGATTTATAGTCAGCTGTCATTTATTATCTACAATCATAGTGGCATGACAAGTTTTTCTTGGCATTCTAGACACTTTCAGAGGACATTGGAAAGATATTTAAGTTGGATGAGAGTTGTAGTACCAAATGAGGGCAGGATTTTGAAATCTAGGGATTAAGGGAAGGGATGTATATGATGACTAGAAAGCTCCTATCTCCAAACTGTCAGTGATTGTTTATACAAAATTTAAACCAGTTTCCTCCTGGTTGGTGGGCACCAAAACCTCCCTTTTGGTGGTCACTGTAGCCTGATCCAGCAACAGAATAATGGGTCATCCTGTCAATTACTCAAAACTCTGCTAAATAACAAATGCAAAGATGGAATGTTATGAAGCATTGGGACTTGTCGTTGGCCAGGATTTATATATAAAGAGTAACAAAGGTGTTGGCTCAGGAAAATTATAAAAAAAAGATTTTCCCTTACTACCACACTTGAAACCTCTTTTAAAATATGTCAGATCAATCATCCTGAATTGCTGAGTTATAGAACAGGCTTGATTGGTATTCACTCTCTCAGGTCGCATCCTATGACTGTTTCTTTGTACTTATTTCTTAAATCGTCAATTATAAAAAGTAATTACGCTTCACAATTTGAAAACAATTTGATACAAAGAAGCACGAAATTTACTTCAGGAATGTTACCTTGGTTTTCAAAGCTCATTAGGAAACTGAATTTCAGTATTTACATTTTTTTCCCTTCTCTATTAAAAAATGTGTCTCAGTGCAGAAAAAATACTGGGAACTAAAGCGAGCAGTTGTACAGTAGGACAAGCAGTGCACAGTGAGTAGCTGAAGCAGTAAGTTAGGCATCAAAAAAGTCAGCATTTCATTTCTGATCCTTGGGCTTTAGCCTGCCACCACTGAGGCAAGACTAAATTTTGCCATGGTACATGCTCAAGGGAGCTCTAGGCTAGCTCTGAGTGAAAGCTGTGTCTACGAGTGTAGTGCCACACTAGACACAGAGGTTAGCTTGGTCATAGAAACAGTATATTGCTGTGAAGACTGGTCTGAGCCCAAATTAACTCTGCTTCTAGCTTGGATTCAGGGCTGCACAACCATCACTACACTACTTGTGCTCTCCTGGCTGCAAGGATCAGCTACATAGTGGTTCTGCATCGAGTGCCCTCGTACACTGCCAGCATATCCTGGGTACTCTGCTGGCCTCAGATCTTGCTGCTGCAGATCTGCACAGCTCCACTTACCTCTTGGTTATGTGCCAAAAAATGGACAAGAAAGAGAGATTTTATGGGGCTTTGTTTTGTTGCCAATGCTTTTTGAAGGTTTCTGCCTCAGCTGGTAAACAGTAGTGAAGGACATCTCCATGACTCACTGGCCCTATGTTGATACCTGACCTTCCTATATAGTTACACAGTGATTGCTCATTAGCACATTAGCTGTTCTCCCTTGTTTTACAATTTGGCTAGTGAGAGATTTTTAAAAATAGATCCATCTTCATAACCATGATGCATCAGAGGACAGTTACTGTCTTCCTTCTTTCAACTTTGAATGAATCATGGAGTTAATCATGGACACTTAGAAAGCTGTGTTTCCAAATATCAGGCAGCTATTTAAAAACCTGTGATCAGCTGTCATTGTGTCCTGATGGAGGTTGGATGGCTCTAAAATGTTGACAAATGCACTATTTGAAAATAAAAGCAAGTTATAACACACCAGACTGCAAGCATCTGTACTGTGAAGGCTGGATGCAAAGCTTAGAAAAGAACACGGAGTGGGATTGCGCGCTGACAGTTCTCAGGCGCTTTTATTCAAATGTTTCATTTAGGATTATTTAAAACCTCAATGAGCAATGCCAACAAAATTAATAAGTAAATGCAGACAGGCTATGAGCATGCAACTACTGTGGGAGAACTGCAAACATATACCCACGTATCATGTTCTAATGGTGTCCCAGCTTGTCCACCTGTGCAGCAGGCTCTGTGGATTTGTGAAGTGGTATCAAAACCATGCACTGACTCCTGATGGTGTACAGATGTGACATCCCTAAACACTTGCAAGTATATGCCTGTGTGCACACATGCAGACGTGCGCATTCCCATGCCTCTGTGGTTCTGTTTGTGAGAACAGCATATTAATAGGAGAATAAACAGCATGGGAAACATGGGAAACCACCCGGAGAGCTGAGGTGGCAGGGAAGGGAAAAAGCAGAAGACATAGCCACTGCCTTGTGCCTTCTCCCTTGTCTCCTGCGCCAGGAGCCCCCTTTGGTACAGTCCTCTGTGCCCAGTTACCTTCCAGTGAGGTCAAGGTCAGCATTATCGCAGTGAAGAGAACTGCAGAGCCCCTCGTTATCTTTCTCTCCTTCACAGCATAGCTCGGATGCTTGAATCACTCTTCCACTGATAATCCAAAGATTGTACTAGCCCTCTCTGCCATGGACTGTTGGAAGATCCCATGGACCATTCAGCTGATCTCTAGTCACACTGATTCTTCTGTAAGGGCACTTGAATGTCTTCACCTCATCTCAGCAGCGTCCCTTCATCCCGGTATATTGTCATAGAAATGTCTAAGGAAAGGCATAAGAACAGGATAATTATCCAATAATAAATGTCAGAATCTTCTTCCAGCCAGTCAGGGGCTTCCCAAGGTGGACATAGTGTCTGTCTTTAACAGTCTTTTATGGATTTTTCTTCCATAAATTTCTCTAACTGATTTTTAATCATATGACAGCATTCAACATCTACTTTAACTTGAGGCAAAAAAAAAAAAAAAAAATCTGTAGCTTAACTTGGCACTGGGTGGAGGCATAACTTAACGTTTGTTCTACACTGCTTTTGCTAATGGTGTGCTCTTCAGGTGTGGATCTCCATGACAGAGCCTCACTCGCTGAGAGCATGACCAGCATTCTTCATTTTTAGGGGTGTAACTCTGTACAGGTCTCTGTTAATATATGCTTTGAAAGGCAATAGGGAAGATTGTTATAGAGCATCTAATAGTCGTGTTATGGCACCTTTGAAGGATCCTAAGCCTAGACTGTGGATTCACTGTGCTACGTGCTGTACATAGATATAAATAGATATGCAGACCTTTGGTACTGAGGGTGAGTCTTAGCTTTTGGCAGAGTTCTTTTCAAGAGCAAGCAAAACCAGAATGTTTTAAAGATAAGAGGACTTTCTATTTCTTTATGGGTGTTTCCTTGTATTTACACTTTATAGTAAGACTGAAACCTTAGGAAAGGCAGATAAAAGCGCAGGATAAAAAAAGTATTATCAGCAAGTTTTACAGGTGGAGAAAGAAAGTACAGAAGAGTACATGAATTGCCGGGGGTCACCCAGGAGATATTTGTGTTTCTGCTGACCTGTGGGTCTTGATGAGATGAACGTTTGTCAGAGCATTTTCAGCCTGGGAAGCTCCTGAAAATGTGTGTCAGGAACGCAGGGAGTGTGGGAGAACAAGCATTCATGGAGCGGAATGAGCACTCACGGCTTTCATACTGTCTGACAGGGCTCAGTTCCCAAGGGAGAACATGAGGAGAGAGGGCTTGCAAATTTGTGCAGAGCTAGAGAAAATGGCTGAAGCCTGAAGCTTGTAGGACCAGCATAAGAAAATCAAGAGAGAGTGAGCAGATGAGCATGTCCATGGAAGATGCTTTAAGATGCTCATGACATCCCCCTTTTTCCCTTTCGCAGTCCCATGACTTCCCTTTCCTTCTCCTATTTTAAATTGAATTTCTATTCCCTTGATATTAAACAATTAGTAAAATCCATCAAATTGGCTGAAACAATTCTACACTGAATGAACTTATTTCTTTGTCTGAGTCTTCATCTCATTTTATGTGTGAAAAGTGCTACAGGATCTGTTAAAGCTATAGGTTAGGAAAAATCAAGGGATAAATCCTATGGCCTGATGGGTGTGACACTCGTCTGTGTAGGTAAGAAATTTCTTCTGGTCTTGGAGGACTTCTAAAATACATTATACCATAGAAGTGATTAAGAGATTCACATGGCTTTATGCTCAGGGGAAAATCTCCTGGATCATGGGGATTTAAATATCAAGCACAGACTTTAACCTGCCACATCCCATGGATGTCCTAGTTGAGTATTTTCTTTTGGCTTAACCAAACTCACCATCCTAGTCATATTATGAATTTCATATGTCGTCCCCCCCTTTTTTTTCCCAGCTGACACTAATAAGCAATTCAACACAACCTGCAATATCTCTTGTCATCAGATAAGCCACTGCCATAGGAGGCCACGTAGCACTACTGTAAAGGGAAAAACATAAGCAGGTCAGTAATTGTAAAGGCTGTGCCTTCAAGGTTTGTATTTCTTTAGCTTTTTCTTCCTTATCATTATAATATCGATTAAGTTGATATTAATATACACTACAGCATCTGGACCAAACTAAATAGCTATCTTTTATGTTGAAAGCCCTTGCAATGCTCAACCCTTCTGAAATAGTATACATGAGAGCAAGAGGTTTATTTGAGCTTATTTACTCATCTGGTCTTAAAGATGAGTTAAAAATTCCAGCAATTTACATTTTTAGTTAGGAAAAATCCAAACCTGATTTTTTATGTTCTTTGTTATAATCAAACTGAGATTAGAGTATACCTGCATGACATGTTACTCTAGATTTTTAGCCTCTCTACTTTGGCACCTTCTTGTGTGTTCCCTCTGCTCCAAAACCTAAAATCAGATGGAAACTTGTTGGTTCAGAGACCATATCTTCCACTGAGAGCGTAGCACAGTGGCGCCTATGAGACACACATTACAAAGTATATCTGTAATAATAGTTGACACTCCAGAAACTCAGCAGGAGTCAACCAGATTTACTTTTCAAGACATTTCCCTCC
The DNA here is from genome assembly GCF_000700745.2 of Antrostomus carolinensis. Taxonomy (NCBI): domain Eukaryota; kingdom Metazoa; phylum Chordata; class Aves; order Caprimulgiformes; family Caprimulgidae; genus Antrostomus; species Antrostomus carolinensis. The sequence goes on from NW_010324153.1 coordinate 49,037, forward strand.
TCTCCCGGTTTTTGCTTTTGAAGAGTTTGAGTTAATTCCACACATAATGCAAAAATAATCTGCTCGCTTGATAAGAGAAACAGTTTCTGGATTTGTGAGAACTTTGTGCAGTAATTTATAAGAAATCTTCTAGTAAATACCTCACCATACTTCTGCTTATTGGAACTGTGAACATAGAAGCTGTTTGTTTTCTCTCCAGTAATCAGGGCTACATGACTGCAATAATTTCAGTCAATATAGTATAAGAGAAAAAGATGTTTGCCAGTCTCAGTCTCAGTGTAAAAATAAAGGGTTTTTCAGTCAATTTATAAACTGATTTGTATAATCTGGGACACGCTGCCTTTTGTAGAATCTTTTCAATCTGTACCAGTGCCTAAAATTAATATACATCCAATCAAACACTTTTCTTCAAGCATCATATGGGAATTGCATGGATTTTACCTAAATAAGTTTTAAAAAAATTAGTTAAATTGGTGTAATCTCTGCATATAACTAGCCCTGGATCATAGAGTTAATATAGATGACTTTCATGGGAACTTTGCTTCATTTTTTTTTCTTTCTACCAAGCTAGTAGAAATTAGTGGTTGCATTGTGAGGTGACTCAACAAAAATAAGACAGCATTAATCAGTGGGAACAAATCTCCATTTGCATAAATGTAAACACATTTCCGAAATAGGGTAAACTTAATATAAAGCTTCACTAGCCTGTCACTCCCACATCAACAGGTTACAGTGCCCAGCCTTCTCACAGAAGTGACGGTCTTCCTTGTGACTTTTCATACAACGCTTTCGTCAAGAACCTGCCTAACAGAACACAAAGAGAAGATGGCATTAACACCTTGCCAGGAACAAACCAATGAACCTGGGCCCCTGATTCATATATGGAAACTCAGTATTAGATGATGATTACCCATGCTAGCATGTATGCTGTAGCAGTGCAGCTGAGTTAACTAACTTTGGCATCTCATAGCATTGCACAAATATTCTGTTGTTCTGGACAGCATTGACAAGCCTCTGATTTCAGGATACTTGATCCCACTGTAATTTACAGCAGGATTTTTTTTAATGGGTACCTGTTGAAGAAAAGTTTCCATGAGAAAGAGAAAAAGCAGAAATCTGCCCTGGCATGTTACCTCCCTTTTGACATGTTTCAGACCGTAACTCCCCGAACATCACCTGTCAAAGGCCATGCAACTGAAGGAAGACAGGCAGCAAAACAGGACTAATGCAATCATGGAACGGTACATATGCAGAGGACTTTCCAGAGCTAATCAGTAGCCTTTTATGACCACTTTCTCCTGAAGATGACTCACATGCCCCACACTAAAAAAGGTACCTGTATTTCAGGAAACAAAGGTGATGGAAAGGCCAAAAACTCCTCTTGGTTGAAGTTCTTCTATTGACTTCAGTGGTGTTCTGTGAGAATACCCTGACTTCTGGGATAAAAAGTGCTACTATTTATATTTGAACTTGTATTTGAAGTTGCTATTATATACACATGGGAAATGCAGAGAAAAATAGTAAGGTTAGCAATGGAAATAATTTCAATATTATGTCATATAAAGGGCCTTGAATGCTTGTGAGATTTTGGTTTTCCCTATTGTAAACAGAATCACTGATTGAGGTTCAGAATATTTTGGTCTAAGTACTGAAGAGAAGAGCTCAGGCCTGGATCTAGCTTCTGCGTTTGGAGGTGTTATTGCATCCAACTGTACATTCCCACCTGCCTCTTTCTTGTTTAAAGGTGGAGCAACAGGCTGCAGGCTGCAACAATTACCCCTTGGCCTGGCTACAGGAGCAGCAACCTTTGGGAGAAGGAAAGAGTAGAAAACTTCATATGTAAAGCAGTATAGCTCAACTGAAGCCCTCTGAGTCACAAATTTAGATATTTAAACTTGTAAGAAGGGTATGTCATTAAAATGTGATGACTTGTAATGTGTGAGAGTATGGACTAAATAATCTACCCTTTTCCATAGAACAACAGGAGTTATAAACTCTGTATATACAGTGCTCAGTACAGTTATCATTCAAGTGAATTGTTTAGATTTGTTCTGGGCACTGCTTCTGGTTGTTGCAAATGCATGTGTCCTTGGTAGAGAAGTGATCTGCTAGGGTTTGGATTGCATACAGCTGGACAGTAGATCTATTTTTGTGTTTATAAAGTACAACTGAGATGCAGAATTTTCATATATTTCATAATGAATCAGAAGATAGATAGAAATAAGGAAACAACCAAAATACAATATGGATTTTTTTTCCTAAGGATCTGCTGAAACTAACATAAGTTTTTCTAAACACTAAAAATCTCATGGCTGTTTTGTTTTGTTTTGTTTTTAATTTACAAGAAATTGTTTGTCAGAAATGAATGCTACCAATAGCCAAATATATAACTGATAAGAGCTAGAGGGAGACAATCTAGAGCAAGAGACATGAAGAAAAGTTTGGACTCATGGAAGCTAAAGATTAACATGTGAGAACCCCGAGCTACTTTTGCAAAACCAAGAAGCTGCCCAGCAGAAATTCTTTGGAAGAACTCCATCCTGAAATCTGCTCAAGTTATACCCCACAAGCAGCAGCCCTTTTTGTGTCTACTCAGGTCTTCCTCTTGGGGCTTGTTCTTCCACCTCATTGAGGGAGGAGATACATTCCTTATGTCTTGTGTGCAGCAGACTGGACAGGTGTGAGTACACCGTGACCAGACACAACCCCACAGACGCAAGGCAATGAAATGCTAGACTGCCTGGCAACTTCTACTCTCTTGCATGAACCAGGATAACTCTTGCAGGGTGAACCCTGGACCAGGATAGGTAAACCTTGTGAGAACTGAACCGACTTTATATGCATCTGCGAGATGCCATCCAGCGAGACCTGGACAGGCTGG
>NW_010324154.1:0-14197 GCF_000700745.2 Antrostomus carolinensis
AACTTGCTGAGGGTGCACTCAATCCCACAATAAGGGTGGGAGGGTGCACTCTTATTAAGGGTGCACTCAATCCCACAATAATCCCTCATCTGTCCATAAGTATAGTGCTTGCCTGAGCATCTGAAAGAGAACAGCCCAGGTAGAATATTAATCTTGTCACTAAGTCAAATAAAAGTCTGGGGCGATGATCTGAAGATCCATGTTCTAATTTCTGGTCCACATTCAGAACTGCTGTAATTAAATGTAATTCCCTTCCGATCTCTATCTGGCTGTACAATCTGTTTTTTAGAGCTAACTCAGGAGAATGTTGACAGATTTTAGGATAATAAAAAAGCTCTTACATAGTCAGCAGAAAAATCTGTAGCTATGATAGCATCCTTGCAAATGTTAATAATCAGAGAAGAAAAAGTTAGACCTGAATATAGTGTTAGAAGAGAGTCCATTCCCTGTTTTCTGACCCTAGATCTTTGCGTTTTCCTTGAGATGCATTCTGAAGAATAAATAAAGCTTGTCTAGCATATTTTATAGAGGCATCACAAATAACAGATGATATAGCTGGAAGTGAATGTTTCGGATCCTTGACTGCCTCTCACTTAACACACTAGAGAAAAAATTTTGCTGAAGCTCAAAACCAAACTATAAATCACTGCTGCAGTTTATTTACACTAAAAAAAATAGCAACTGGTTACTTCTTCAGTAATGGAGCTCTTACTTGGAAAATTTCAGGAGGCATACATCTGACTGCTATTGGCTGGAAATATGGCATCAAGTTTTTATCAAAAGCTTTTACTTCATCCTCATTCAAACCACCTAAAAAAAAGAACCCCAATAGGAAAAAAAATCAGTTAATATTTACTTCATTAGATTTATTTTTAGGTTAATACAAATTTTAAGCATTCATACAAAATATCTAATAAATTGTTTACTCCAGTGGGTTATGAAGAGAGATAATGGGGGTTTTTTTGTTTCTTTCATTATATTCCAACATTATAAATCATCTTACCTTAACTATTGGTATAGACTGTACTCTACCTGAGTTATTTTATCTTGGAAAAGAGACAATGAGAGAAATCAATAAAATCATAAGCAGTGTTGTTAGGGAATACTTGTTCACAGCCTCTTCTGATGCAAGATTAGGGAGCACAAGCACACAATGGGAGTTACTTCTTCACCCATTAGGTACTTACACTGTGGAATCACTGCTGCAGGCATCAAGGATGCTAAAATTTATGAGAGTTCAATGTGCAGTTAAACGATCACAGGGAAAAAAAATCCATAAACAAAATTGTGTGTGACCTCTGTCTCAGGAAGTCTCCAAGGCTGTGAGAGCATTCTGGAGAAGTATTACTACAGGATAACCCTGCTCTTCACTCTTCCCTAGGCAGCTCGTTCTTTCCACTGTTGGGGGCAGGATGCTTGGTCACCTAGAGCACTGCTCCAACCCAATACAGCCCCTCTTGTAGCAGCACGGTTCACAATTAGTGAGTGGGTCTGAAATCCTTGTAGGTTTTGCTCTCTTTGATGTACCCTTTCCAACTTACAGGGCCTCAGGCTGTGCTCTCCATGGTCAGTTTGAGCAGATTGAGGGAACCTTATGGAGAATACCACAACCTTTCCTTAGTGCTAATGAAATTGTTGGATGTCCATCCCTGCAGGTGACTTCTCTCTGGAAGAAATGTCTTTTGCCAGTCTAGAAAAATGCACTGCTATGTGAACCTGTCTCTTAATGCTTAATAACAATGCTTCAGAACCATCACCATCTGGAGTCTGAATTTGTTACCTGCTATAGTACCAATCTCCTGTAAAACAGAGCTGTTCCAGCTGGCAGCAGTTCCAAACACAGATTCTGTCATCTTCTTAAACTGCCTCAGAACAGGAGTGCTACAAAACAACAGGCCAATTCTTGCAACAGCAGCACTGCAAAAGGCAACAAGGTTAATGTTACATGCTGCAATTACATGCAATACTAAATGTGCCTGGAACATACTTAAGTCTACTGTAAGAAGACTGTAAACTTATTTTCAATTTAAAATATATGTACACAAATTGCATGAAAATGTTTAATGCTTTGAACAAAAACCTGAGTTTCTCAATGTGATACTTAAATGGTGGGATATAAATGGCAGAGGAAACCTAAAACAGAATACTTTAAACAACTAGGATATGCCTTCTGTAACAGTTATTGCCTTTCTAAAAGCATTTAAAATGTAAAAAAGTGTCCTTTAGGCTCTGGAAATCTTGAAGGAAAACAAATTGCAAAAAATTTATCAATAGAGATACTAATAAATATTTAATTAAGTATTAAATGCAGTACCTGAATTCAGCAGTCCTTATGGACATGATTTCTGTGGAGTTCAAAGCACAGAGAATAGCTCCTAATCCAACTAAATCAAAGCTTTTTAGGGTACTGATTGTCTGTCCAGAGTCTTCTAGAAAACCTTGCAAAATAGATCTTGCCTATAAAAGGAGGAAGACATTAAGCATGAATAGAGTAAATATAATTGAAGGTTTTGTTACTACAAGCTCAAAATCTTACCAGAAGCTATGGACCATATATAATCCTGAGCCTCCCCAATGTAATTAATTGGAGTTTTGCCATGGCCTTCAGGAGGAGCACTGTCACCACCTATATGTGACACTTGAACAGGGCACTGTTACGCAACCACTTCCCAAGTGCAAGTGATTTGAAAGCACTCTGTACCTCTTCTGCTGGGTCACAAGGGAACACTCTGCCAGAAGAAATACACGTTGAATTGCCCAGCAGAACTGCCCAATTAAATTAAATTGCCAGAAGAAAACATAAATTATTCAAGTGGATCAATATGAATTTTTAATTTTTTTCTAATACTCAGGTTGTCTTGTCTTATTTAAATACGTCATATATAGGTGTTGACCTGTGTTTAGGATCAATTTTCAGATATGGATGGGATATTGGTATCAAAATGCCTTTGCAAACTTAAGTCACGGTGCTCATCCTAAACTAACCACTTAAAAACTGTGTTCTAGCTTAAGCCTGCCTCCAAGGCATCCTCCAAAGTCAGTGAGAGAAACAAGCATCTTCCAAGATTTCCTAATCTATCCACTATCTTAAACTAGCTGCCTAACTTCTAGATAACTCAAGTTAGGCAGGATGAATCTCTTTTAACTAGCTATTCTTACTGATAGCAGGAAACCTCTAAAGCCAACTAGTATTGTATAAAATCCTCCCAAGTGGTTCCTTCTCATGGTGCTCTTCAGAACAAGAATCTATTAAACAGATTTGTGATATTCCGCCAAAGCTGGCTGCCACCATGCCAGCATCTGTGCAACTGAAGAGCCCTGATGGTGTGGGTCACGGAGTCAGAAACATGCTGCCAACTGCATGCACAAATAAAAGCTTCTAACTCTTATTATGAAAATCCCACTGACATAACTAGAAGTTATTCAAGGAAAAGAAGATGAGAGGAGCATATTTGCTAATAACTTAGGCTTCTAGGGCAATGGATGCTGGGGTTGGGGAAGCACACTACCTCTTCAGTGATTACTCTTGGTTAGGAAGGGCTAATAAACTACTAGTTAAACTACTACACCCGCCTACTTTCACTGGGGTCATAGCTGCAGAAAAGCAGCAGGGAGTAGTGTGGATTGCTGTATCTGTTTCCTAGGCAATTCCAGCACTTCAGTCCCAAAGGGCATGAATCCAGAGCCTTTCACAAGGAGTACATTCAATAACATCCTTACCTGGGCAACAGTCCACTCTGTTTGCTGACTAAGTACAGAAATGGTGTCAATAGAATGCAAATCCAGCTCTTCAATTTCATGTTCAGTAAGTGCCAGAGCAATGCGGCCCAGAGAAACAATATGATAACTCTTCCAGTCTGGTGGTGATCCCCAAACCTTTACAACAGATTAATCAATATCTGTTAGATCATTAGGAATCTTCCTCTATATACCCCATTCTCAAAGCCCTTGGTTTTAAAATTCCCAATACCCAAAGTATGCCTCTCTGTACACAAAAGGCAGAGCTTAGGTATTGTGAAGGTTTTCCAGGTTCTACACTAATTTTAGCTAAAAATGGTGCAATTTGTACAGCCTGAGTGTAAGGACTGCTGGAAGTGTTGCTGTAGGAACAAGTACCACTAAAACCAACAAAAATGTAGAGTCTGTGCTGAGATCCACACTATTTACACCACTACTGTGCAAGTGGGACCTGGACTGCCCAGGCTTCTACACCAGCTGCAATTCTCAGGTGGAGTGGCTTTAAATTGCTTTTGTGACCAGTCATTCTGGCTCAGTCATTGACAAGGAAAGCAGAAATCGAAGTAGAGAATCAGGTAATACAGACAAATAGCCAGTTCCTAAAGTTCTGATTTCTAGTTTATGTGCATACAATATATATATAAAAAAAATTATATGTGTTTGTACAGATAAATCTGCAAAGCTCTGGAAAAACAAAGAAATAAGCAGGGGCTCTTCTACACCAGTACCAATGTATTTAAACTGACACGTTTCACTGCTTTTAACTTTATCTGTGATCTAGTTAATCTAGTGATTCAAAAGCTGTCACAGCCCTAAGAAAATCTTAATTTCAGGAAAAGGTCTGCCTGAATAAAGAATAATGAAAGTCCACCGAGAGCTGAATTTGCAGAGGCTAGAACTGTCAATTCCATTTAGTTGGAAATGATACAACATAGTGGTCAGTATCTCTCAGGATGTGGCCAGTTATCTTTACAGAAAAAACACACTGGGTTTTGGCTGGAGGAAGTGACTTGAACAAGACAGACATACATTAAATTTTTTTTTAAAAAGCTTCCTTTAAAGATCTCAGGTACTTCAGCAACTTCGTCTTCTGTCAGTCAATACATGACAGTTTTCTAGTGCATGATTGTGCTGCTAATTCCACATAGAAAAATAAAACTAAAAGCAGAGTCCTGGGCTGATTATTCATGCTGTCCAATTCATGGAAATATTTATTCAATTTCCAGGATAGCTACAATTTAACTTCCATTCAAAAAATTAGAAAGGTCAAAGCTAGTTTGACCTTGCTAATTCCTTCAGCAAGTCCTTACTTGCTGAAGGAATATCTTGCAGTTGCCTACTAAGTAGTGTTTGCACCTTCAGATACATATGAAGCTGTACAACCTGCATAAAATAAAGGAAAAGGTCCAGATCTCTGCAATAAGGTGCTCCTCCTTACACAGAGTTGCAGACTATGTGCAGTTCATACCAATGTGCATATTCAACACAGAGCAGCCTCAGGACTGCCGGGGTGCTTTTCTCAACTATGACCCTCGGGTTAAGGATTTGTTTAAGAGATGCTTTGCTGGACCTGTACCTCCTGACTGAATTTCCACCAGATCTTTTCTGTTGGTTTTACGATGCCATAAAGAAACAGAAAAAGGGTCGTACCCTGGGAAATTTCAATCTTTTCCAAAGAAAATTGATAGTAAAAAGCATTAGCTGAATTTTAAAGCTCTTAATTCTCCAGCTTAAGAGATACATGAAACTCATGCAGTTAAAAATGTCATGTGTCTATTTCCTGATCTAGGTCATAAACTGCAGAATTTGAAGTACTTCATAAATAGTATTATCTGACAGTGCTGGATGAAATCTCAGACATAACGATATAAATAACACAACATATGAAACTGAAACACTCCTTTGTCCTCATTCACTTAGAAACTACAGATCCATACATCTGTTACTATCGCAGAGCTTGGAGACCTTCCACTTACAAGTGAGCTAAGCTTCTTACTTTCATTAAGACACAATCTGATAACTCGACTTTTTGAATTAGTTTGGGACCATGAGTAGTATGCAGTTTCTTTTAGGGGAAATCAATCAATTTAGGAGAAATTAAAGCTGCTTAATCAAACCTTTAATCAAAGATGCCCTTTAGTTAATAACATAACAGTATCTTATGGACATAACTTTGAAGGGCTTTGCCTGTACTGTCTGATTTCTCATGCTTCGTGTTCAGTGTAACACCATGTTGCATTTTTCAAATTAATATAGGAAGTCTGTCTTTGTCTAGCAGAAATCTGTCTTACAAACCTTCACACAGACAGAATATACTTTAATTCAGTGCACTACAGATCTGTATTTCTTTGAATTGGATATAGCTGGGATATGAGTGTATTGACCTTGTTGGCAGTTTCTCTGTAGCAGACATCACTCTAAGTATATCATTATGTTGCATTGCTGTAAAATATTTTAGTTCCCACTACCTCAGATGAGCACTGGTTTCATTTTCTTCCAGGACTATATTTTTTTCCCCGTTTTCCTACCCACATGTCTCCATGCTGACAGAGGGAAGATGTCTTGGAAGAATGCATTTGATGTAGTGGGTTCTTGTCCTACTGCAACAAGTCAGCAGAGACAATTGCAGAGAGTCACCATCTGCTTTTATAAATCTGGTTAGTGCCACTTCTCTTTGAGCACCTGCAGTTCAAGAGTTTTAAAAGCTAAGCTTCACTGCTAAAAACTGCATTGTTGGCCTTATCTACTGAAAAGTCATGGTTAGCTCCATTATTTCAGCTGCAGCTGCTGGTTTAAGGAAATGCTGCCCAAGCCCACCTTGTCCCCTGATCCTGCTTTTCTCCAGAGGTTGCAGCCCTCAGATCTCCAAGCATCTGCACTCGTACTCTGCAGTCAACTGCACTTGTAGATGCTTCCTAACCTCATTCTGTCAGAATGATCTGATGGAGCCTAAAATTAAAACATTGGATCATTTTGACAGAACGGGATTACAGAGTAGCTTACCATGCAGAGATGGAAGCAGAGAGCAGATAACCTCCAGCAGATGCTGGTGACAGGAAGCTGAAGATAGGCTGGGGAGGTTTTCTCTCTGCTGCATTTCCATAACTTGCACTCACCAGTAGCATCCTAGTAAAGACAGACTCAACACATGTGTTTTTCTTCCCCTCCCTAAATTTTCCCATTGATGGGTTTGTCCCTGCCTGTGACAAGAAGGTGGGAGAACGAGCTTCATTCAGCTAATAACAGTCTGTTTCAGTCAGTCTGGTTTTACATCACTATAAACTATATTTAACATTGATGTAGACAGTTTAACACTCTGAGCTTAATTCTCAGCAGACCAATCAACAGCCTATAGTACTGCTTGCTGACTTTTAATTTATGAAAGAAAAGTGAGAATCAAGCAACTGAAAAGCAATTCAAAAGTAAAAGCACTTGAATTTTTCAACTGCCAATAGCTCAGAACTACTTGCCTGTTGACTGTAAAGCAAGGGCCATAGTCTTCTATCATCATCTCACATTATTTTTCCAATAAACAATAGATATTCTTGCAGCAGTAGTGACATTGCCATAGCATAGTTATTTTAGAACTGCATAGTTCAATAACAGCAAATCCAATTATGGATTTAATTTTCTTTCACAGACACGACAGTTACCTGCTTGGCTTTTTCCTTCAAGGCAATAAGCTGTGAGCTGTTAAAACCTGAGACAGACCCAAGAAGTTCCACATTTTTGTCAAAAGTCCCTGTATCAATGCATTTCAGTTCCTGAACTGACCAAAAGACATTTGCTTCTGCTAATTTAATAATTTCATCTGAAGAAGGAGCTCTGGTTCCCAGGCAATCTGGAAAAAAAGTAAAATAGCAAGAGTTTTCTTCAAGGAGACTCAAAAAAAAGGAATTAAAGCAATATAGAGATTTAAGAAAGTGACAGACTATGAATTAACTGCAGCTGATGTAATACTGATAAATTCATTATCTTGCAATGAAATAATTTCTTTAAATATTTACATTGTTAACATCCTGGATATAAAACTAGAATTAGCCTAACTTGCAAGAAATGTTATATCCTTTGTCCTCCAAAGGCAGTGCGTGCTGGTAAAGAAAATAGGAGCAGACATATATTTCAGAACAATTACAATATAGGATGCCACAATAAAACTAAAATCGGATATCTGCAATAAGAGTAACAAATATCTTGCAAGTTTCTTTCAAGTCCAATTCCCTACAGGTATAAAAACCCAGGCAAGGGCTCATTCTGAGGTAAAAACCACCATTCCCTGGGAGCCTTGCTTGAGTAAGGATGAAATGCAAATCTCTGGGATGACCTTGGTGGAAACCTCCATATAGCCATGTCATTGTTCCAAAAAATGCTGCAGCTGAATACACTTCTCCATGTTCAAACAGCACATATGTGAATCCAGTTCAACTGGAAAGTAACAGACATGAGAGGTCCTTTTGCTCTGAAATACCCTGACAAAGACGTATGTCTTGTAGGACTTGCCTGACATTTAAACAAGGTGAAGACAGAAGCTGGATGTGTCAGAGCAGCACAGTGCTTGTTCTTTATGTCAAGCATGTTGTTAAAATGTCAGGATCTAGAGAGGGCTGTTCACTTACAACAGAATTGTTTGGACAGATAAACTCCATTTAAAAAAATCTTATTTACAGTCGGGTTCTGGCCCCATGCATGATCAAATGAGACTGTTTCCATTGTGTGTTTTAACAAATCCTGGTCTTTGTTGGCACAATCTATCTCTAATATTGATGGAAAGCAGAAATTAGAAACCTAATATAGTTGCTTACAGCTCTCTCTCCTGTCACTAATTTAGGAAAACCTTATTAAATAATTATCTAAACCAAATAATCCTTACATGTCTTCAGATACAGGCATTACCAATAAAAAGCAAGAATTTCACAGATGCTGTGCCTGAGCTAAGCTCCCCCAGATAAATAAATTAAAGCGAGGATGTACAAAGTAGATTTGTACTTTGAAAGGAGGCAGAGGGGGGATTTATTTGCATCAAAGGAAGCTGCAGTAGTGGGTAGAACGCTGAAAAGATTGAATCTGTTGAGCAAACGAAAACGTTGTTCAGCTTCCACTGTACCAGCTGATGTTCTGCTCTCCCTTTACACCGCCCTCTTGTGAAGCTGCATTGTTTCACTTTCCCCTGCTGCAAAAGGTCAGCTTTTATCATGTAAATACTGCCCATCCAGACACAATGCAGTTCCCTTCCCCAAGTCATGAAAACCTAATATTTAGTGTTCTTGGAAAAAACATTGATTTTATTACTTGTAACACACTAGATATATTGGTGCGATTACAGAGGGAAATATCAGACTCCTGGCTTTGCTTCCTGTATCTGATGCTGCTTCACCCTTCTGCTACATAATCACATTAGTTTGATGAAGAATGTTATATATATATATATATATAAATATAAAATATATCATAACATCTCAGTGCTCGAGGTAAGCAACTTAAATTCCCAGCAGTGCCACTGCTTTCTGGTAGCATCTCAGACACATGATTCCTGAGTTTTGCCTCATGTGTTCTATCTTGCCTTAAGCACCACCTTTGTTTTTAGCTTGATGTAGACATAGATGTAAGAACCCTGTCACTGGTCGTTGTTACTGTTATTAATATTAGCTTGCACTTGGACTGTGGACAAAGTAAAATAGCAGGTTGGTAGCATGAAAGCATCTGTGTTATCCTTGAGCCATTTTTGTAATACCCAATTTCTTAGTGATTTACAAATCAGCCATAAAACTTTATTTCTTATTGAAAGCAGTGTGTGAGTTGTGTGGAGTTGGTAAGATTATGTTTGGTAACAGAACTTCAATACCACACTTGGACTGCAGAAGTGTTTCTTAGACTAGCACAAACAATCCATCAATTTTTCACCTCCCAGACTCGCCTCAGCTGAGTTCGTGCACCCCAAGTGAAGACTGGAAAGCCTCCATAGCCTTGGAGCCAAGTTATCCTTTAACAAAGAGCATTAGCTTCACTGGTGGGTTTATACTGGTCTAGCAATGCAGGTAAGACAGCTCTCCCACTGCACTGGACATGAGTTAAGTCTGGTTAGAGAAGTCTTTGGGATTCACATTGCTGTGATCCAGAGGCCTAAAAAAGCAGACATAAGGACAAAAGCATACTGAAATATCTGATGCTGAACCTTTTGTCTTGTGCCCAAGTCTAAAGAAATATGATTTATGACCCAATGGTTTAGTTCAAGGATCATGCATTCTGATGGAATAATACTCTGCTTTTCCCCCAGCTCAATTCTGCTTTTTCAGAGCATGATAATTGTGATCAACAGAGGTCATGGGTTTTTTCAGGCTATGCAAAAACACAACTCTGTAGAACATCCTCTGTCTCTCTCTATATATAAATACAGCATTATCAAGACTAAATTCATTCCCAGAGACACACAGTTGCTGTTATAAAAGCAGATAGATTTCCATGGTGCCTCAGGGCTTGCTGAGAGCTTGGACCTGTACTCTGTTAGGTAGAGAACCAATGGGGAAATTTTCCAAGATATAAAGGCAGACAGTACCAAACTCCTTGAAACTGTTGGGGTCTAAATTCACATTTGTGCTATCAAAAGCCTCCCCCACAGCAGGGTTGTTTTCCATGGCGCAGGATGGCCTAGCTCCTGGGTGAATGTCAAGTAAGAGAAAGGATACAGTTATTATAATAATAGAATATAGTTGAAGTATGTAATTTATACAAAGAAAATGATCCATTTGTCACCAGAGAATCTAATAGATTCGTTTGGTTGCTAATTAAAATACCTTTTAGATTATAATAAACTTTGTCCATTTGGACCCACAGAACACTGCCACTAACGTCAGATTTAAGAACAGCCCAGTCAATATATGCTCATGTCTGGCAAAAGATTAACTATGTGCAATCTTCTGGCACAACAGTAACTTGTCACCTTCACAGCTTTTTAATTCAAGGATTTTCACTTAGGTTACAAAGGAAAGTAAAAATAAACAAAAAAGTAAAAACAAACAAAACCCTCTAATTCATCTCTTTCCTTTGTGCACTCAGGAACATTCCAGGAGACACTTAACCATAGAATTCTGTAATGAAATAAAGTGTTTTAGCAATTGGTTAATGCATGACATAACTATGGGCAACAGAACAAAGACTCTCACTGTTTTTGCTAAAAGTCTGAACCTCTTTAAGTTTCTCAGTGCTTTACTTTTTATTGTCTGGCTTCTCAAAATGCATTTTATGACAAGGTGAAACAAAAGGTCTATTTGCACTGCACCATCACAACCCAAAATGGCACCACTGTAAATCTGGCACTTTGCACAGATATCAGGTGAAATACTGACCAGGTCTGGTGAGCGATGATTCAATGTTGGCAGTGGCACTGGAGACAGATTCAAATACAGTTGATAGAAACTCTTCAGCTGAAGAAATTGGTCCAATTGTCTTTGCTATTTGTAAAATGATATCGGGGAACTTCAAAGGGAAAAAAAAGGATAAATAAGATTTCTTTCTTCCTTTTAAGACTAATCAATTTGCAGAGAAAGACTTGTGCAGACCTCAGCAAAGCTGGAGTTAGTAACAGCTCAGCCTCCTTCCTATTTGTGCAGATGTTTCAGTAGAGGAGAGTAAATTGGCTACTACTGAAAGGTCAACAGCGTAAGTTTGAAGGGGAAAAAAATTAGAAACAAAGAAAATTCTGAGTGATTCTCCCTCTTGTACGCCCACAGCTTCTGGCAACACCTGAGCACTGCCTGATTGGAATCTGTGTCCAGGCCCTCCTGTAGCAATGAATTTCACCCTTTTAGTATGTGCAGTACAGAAGGTACTTTATATTGCTTGTCTTAAATCTGCCAGATAAGTATAAGAATTGAGGACAGAGACCCAATTAAATTATGAGAAATAACTTTAACCTGTTCACCTTTCTTAGGCTTTTTTGACCTCTCTCCTCCACTCTGCTAGACATCTTCCTTCCAGTTGAAGAGTTCTATTCTATTTGGTCAGTTTTAAGCATTATCTCCTGAGGAAAACTTGCTGACTATGCTCACATATTTCTGCTGAAGAATTAAATCCTTACTGCAGTCCAGTTTACTCCTATACATAAAAATTAGAAGATTATAAGAACTAAAGAGGGCAAAGAAACTACAAAGTGCAATGCTGAGGCTATCAGTTATTGGTATGTGTGCTACACTGGCCCTAGGGCAAAGGGCCACATGAGTAAATGCTAATTTGATCAGTATGATCCCATTATTAACAAGATAAGAAACATTAGGTTTTATGGTTGGAAGCAGGGAACAGAGGAAGCAACACTGCAAGGTGTAAAGTACTAAAAATATTTGAGTCTGCATTACTATAAATGAATCTTTTCTTCCCTACATCACAATGTACAATTATAATTGTATACATACAAATAATTGTTTATACTACCATCACTTTCAAGAATAAATCTCAGAAATTTCGATGGAGTCGAGGATGTGTGAAAAATTAACACACAGTTCCTTGCCAAGAGAATTATTTACCTAGTTTAGCATTCAGGTTACATAATTTAGACTGCATTACGACATTCACAAATCCAAATTCTAACACAATCTTTTACAAATTTAAAAGTGATAAGAAAGCCATACCTTTTCAGCAAGGACATTTAATTCCCCTTTTGACAGCAGAGCTATGAATGGTCCAACATCTAATGTTGTTTCAGGTGTCCAGTTCTTTGGGGAGCTGAAGAAATATTTTGTAAAATTGTATTAATGAAGAATGTTTGCAATCAAAATTATACTAAAACATCAGAGTTTTTTTTATACTGTATCACATAGGAAACACAGACACTCCTATGCCAATGTGATGATTTGGGTTTATTAACATCAGATTGCATTTTCTTATCTCTCTGTGACATATAGGGCATTAGTGGAATTCTCAATATATTCAGAGAAAGCCTTCAAATACTGTTGTAATAGAGATCTCTCCCTCAATAGTCATAGTATTCTTAGCATTACTGTGTCCAAGCAAGGAGAAATAATTATATTTTTTTAAAGTAAATTTACCATTTTCTATCATGCTCATACTGCAGTAACAGTCTGCAAAATGGTATCAAAAGAGAAGTAAAAACCCTATAACCAAAATTTAAACCATTCTTTTTCAAGAATTTTATCCTAAGGACCAATGTGGCTAATACTTCAAGCAAGCAATACTTGCCAGTGCTTGCTTATAAATTAAAAAAGCCCAACTCTTCTATTCCAATATTTAACTATTTGCAGGTGTACAGGGGCTGTTTTTCATTGGTGTTGGGCAACTGTAGCTTTCCCTGATGTCAGCAGGAGCTGTGGGGGCTCAGCGTTTCTGAAAAATAGGTCCATGCACATTCAGGAGAAATGGACAGTTTCCTCCTCATTCTGAAAAGACTGAGTTCACTAAACAGGGAAGTAACTCAATGTGGCACCAGTCTGCTGCTAACACTGCCTTTTTAAAACTAAAGGACAGAAACACAATACACAGGTGATCTAAATCCACACCTTATTAGCTCCATATTTCTACTGTCAGTGCTATTTCATTAATCTGTAATGTCAAGAGTTATGGAAGGCAGATCTAACACGGTGGAGAGCCACATCTAGTGACACCTGTGCCGTTTCTGTATGAGAGATCAATTCTGTGATAGGTACCACATCTCTTACGTGAGATGCTAAATTATTTGTAGGAATTTCAAGTCTTAAAAATTAAGTTCAAGTTCAGTTCTGAGTGGTGATGGGCATTTAAAAATATATGTAGCTTAGCACTATGTATGTGTGGCCTGTTTGTTTGATACAAATCTGACAAATTTTAGCCAACTGTGTTAGTGGTGGACTCGGATAAACAATTTTCAGCCTGAAAGATCCTGAAGAAGATGGTAGTCCAAGAAGTGTGTTACTAGGGTATGTACTCATAAAAAACTACTTGGTTTGTTGCTCCACTATGAGGATGTTCGACTAGACAAATATTTTCAATAAAATAAAATAAAATATAGCACAACAATAAAATGAATCTGTATCAAGATTAATGCAGGAATGGGATCTGGTAGAAAATATGGCTATTCCATTACCAGAAAAATGCTGACAACTAGGAAGAAGCTGAATGAGAAACTAAATGATTAGGCAGTCAAGTGGCAAGGATGGTTACACATTTTGTCTCTGTTTTCAAATGCAAGATACTTCTGAGAGACAATGCAAGAGATGAACAGTATACTCTTGCCAGATAGAGGACAGCTTTGTTTTTTGCATGACTGATAGAGCAGCGTGGTTCAAATCAGCCTCTGATCTGAGTAATTAATGACACCTAACACATTGTCTGCTTTGTTGCTTCAGTTGGCTGAGGTTTATACCCCTCTGCTTCTTCTTTAGCTCTCTCCCATTGCCACAGGTGCTTGCAGTCTTCTTTCTCTTCTCACACCAGCACACTATCCCACTGCCATGTCCCTATTCTTTGCATTCCT
>NW_010324154.1:14209-16641 GCF_000700745.2 Antrostomus carolinensis
TCTCTTGCTGTGCCAGAGTCTGTTTGCCTCCTCCTCCTCAAACGTTACACTTTCTCCTTTTCCTCTGGGACTTGTCATGCAGGCTGTCCCTGGGGTTATATTTTGTTCCACAGTTACCACGTTACACAGAAGATCAGAAATGTCATTCTAGAGGACAGAGACCCCAAGCTTGGCCAGCGATAGAAGCTGCTTTGTGTAGTTTTCATTGCAGTTCTATCTGGCAGAGCAAATGGTTGGTATTTGTATGACTTAACCATCAGCGTAAGCAAGGTGGTATATCGAATGCCTTACCCATATAACTCGAGGAGTTTGTATTTAATTTCAGTCTTCTGCTCATGGCTGAGCTGTTGGCAGAGTTTGAACTGATGAAGGGCTGTTGCCATTGCCCTCAGGGACATTCTGCCATGTAGAAAGGCTGGAGGTAAGTGGCAGATCAGATTTCCAAGTAGGTCAACATCATATTCATCAGCAATGGAGCCATTCTGAAACAAGAAGCATTTACCTTGTTGGCAGAGCTAATCTTGGCTGTTGCCCTGTCTCACTCAACTGCATCACAACACATTAAAGCTTTGTGACCCTTTAAGGAACAAAGTTTGTATTGGTAACTTAATCTACAATTTCTGCCAAGAGCACTTTATACTTTTTGCTTCTACCAACGCAGCTGGTGATACTTAATAAGCACTTGTCAGAGCTTTCAGTGTGTTGTTTAATCCATATTGAAGCATACATTAAAAAAATAATTAAAACCAAATCTTCTGCCACAATCTCCATAACCAGGTGACCACCCAACACCTGCAGTGGTGCACTTCTGCCTGGCAGGAGGGCACTCACCTGGCCCCTCATGGCAAAAGGGACACAAGCTCTTGCTGTCACAGCCCTCTGAGGGGCTTCTCAGCAGCTGCCAAGACACTAAGGATTGTAGGTCTGGTTAGTATGTATAAGAACATGAATATTCACAGCTACCTCAAATAACTATAGTTTCCCCTCAAAACTGATGTGACTGCTGCAGCTCCCAGACAGGAGAAGTCTCAAAATCCTCCTGGTACCACTGTCTCTCCCATGGAGCTGCTTGTGCCAGGAACAGTTCTACAGGACTAGCACCACTTGGAGTGAGGGGGAACAGCTTCAGGAGCAGATGGGTCAGCTCCAGGCTGTCCTGGCCAGTTCACTGTGGTCAGCAACACTTCATGAGAACAGTTTATAATATGCATGGAGTCAAGGAAAACTCTTAAAGAAGCTACAAAAAGGTTTCCTTAGGCAGGGAACAATAAAATCAAAAAAGTACATGAAAAAAACATAAGAATACAGATGGGTAAGTCAAGAACTTATGTAGATGGTGACTGACACTACTGTATGAAATGCAGTACAGTAATATGTACAACCAGAACCCCAGAATGGCTGAGTTTGGAAGGGACTCCTGCTCAAAGCAGGTCAGCAGGCTGCTTGGGGCCTCGGTACTAAGAGCTTCTCTAAGCTAGGTAATAGTCTAAGCTGCTCTTGCTTGTGATGATGAAGAAATCAGCATGCTGTGTTACTGCCTTTTGGGCTCCCAGAGTTCATCAGCTACAGTTTCACCGCACAAATACAGAGCAGGAGAGCCTGTGTCTCAGATTGCTGTCTGTATAGAAGAGACTATGATCTTGTGCATGCTGAGCAGAGAGTACAAGTAGGCAAGATAACTTTGTGATGCACCACATGACAATAAAGGGAGAGAAAACTAATTAACCACCCTCACTTAGTTTGGAATTGTCAGTGTCAAATTACTGATAACGTTTTTTGCAGCTCCCCCTCCACTGCTGATCCCTCCTAGCCATACCTACCAAGCACTCCTGTACTTTTTGCAGGACAGTGTTCTGTTTGTGAAGGCTTGGATTCAAAAGGTTCATCTCAGTCTTCCCCAGACCTTCAATGAAAGGGACACACAAAGGGCCTGAAACATACTCCAGGTACTCAGCCCTGCAGAAAGAATTCAAATGGTCTCAGAATGTAAACCTGACTTTCATACATCCATAACCACACCCATAAATCTGTGATGCCGGAAAAATTTAGAGACAAGTCTGGACGTGAAAAATTACAAATCGGCTAGGCCAGAAAAGTTGCAATTAATCCACACCTTACTTTAACTTACATCTTCTTCCAGTTCATCAGCACGTGAACCTCACTTAAAAAAAATGGCTAAGGGTTATAAATAGCTGCAAGTGGATGAAAGTGCTCTGAGATGATTTAACACTATATGAAACAAAACTGTCTATAGTTCAGAAACTTTTCCCCTTTCTCCTTTTTATTAGGAATAATTCTCTGATGAATGAAGATGTGGTGGGTGGGTTAAGGACAAGAAGTAATTTTAGAGTAGTCTTTCTTTTTATCAAAGTCCAAGAAGGCCTGCCAAATTAAACAGAATGATGCCCTTCACCAAGAGTGGCAGGGAGCCC